>NC_036839.1:9169409-9323159 GCF_002910315.2 Salvelinus sp. IW2-2015 | reverse complement strand
CAAACGCCTACAGAACGCACAGAACTCCCTTCACAGAACGCCTACAGAACTCCCTTCACAGAAACACCTACAGAACTCCCTTCACAGAACGGCCTACAGAACTCCCTTCAACAGAACGCCTACAGAACGCCGTACACAGAATCCCTTCACAGAACGCCTCACAGAAGCCTACAGAACCTCCTCACAGAACGCCTACAGAACTCCCTTCCAGAACGCCTACAGAACGCCTACAAGACCCCTCACAGAACGCCTACAGAACGCCTACAGAACGCCTACAGAACTCCCTTCACAGAACGCGCCTACAGAACTCCTTCCACAGAACGCCTACCAGAACTCCCTTTCATCAGAACGCCTACAGAACTCCCTTCACAGAATGCCTACAGAACGCCTACAGAACCTACAAATCCCTTCACAGATCGACAGAACTCCCTTCACAGAACGCCTACACGGAACTCCCTTCACAGAAGCCTACAGAACTCCCTTCACAGAACGGCCTACAGAACTCCCTTCACAGAACGCCTACAGAAGTCGACCCTTCCAAGAACGCTAGTCCTAGTGAGATATCAATTTAAAATCTGTCCGATTCCAGCTATAAATATCATTTACAACATCTAATAATGTCTACAACTTATTTCATGATCAAGTTGACTATTTTATTAAAGGACAAAAATCTTTGTGCTTTTCTTTAAAAACAAGGACATCTCAAGTTTACCCAAACTTTGAACGGTCGTGTATATTTTTGCGCCACCGTCTGCAATACCCTCTGTGGGCCCCTTATGGACGCCAGTTGAATACCCTGGGTAATTAGCTTCCTTGTAATGGTTAACGCTCGGATTAATGTGAATGGATAGGAATGTGACAACCACAAAGGCCATTTTCTCGTCAGGTCATATTCAGACCCACCACTGTCCCAATATGTGTGTACACTCATAGAGACATTGCAAAATATTGTTGTTATTTTGTTGACAGAATTTCAGTATAGGAAACCATATGATAAGAGAAGAACTTTAAAGGCTTACCAACTCTGACATTTAAAAACTATGTAGAAAGAAAGAACGCCTACAGAACTCCCTTCACAGAATGCCTACAGAACGCCTACAGAATGCCTACAGAACTCCCTTCACAGAATGCCTACAGAACTCCCTTCACAGAACGCCTACAGAACTCCCTTCACAGAATGCCTACAGAACTCCCTTCACAGAACGCCTACAGAACTCCCTTCACAGAACGCCTACAGAACTCCCTTCACAGAACGCCTACGCCTATGTAGATATTCAATTTAAAATCTGCCGTTTCCAGCTATAATAGTCATTTACAACATCAATAATGTCTACACCTTATTTCTGATCAAGTTGATATTATTTTAAAGGACAATTTTTTTTGCTTTTCTTTAAAAAACAAGGACATTTCTAAGTTACCCCAAACTTTGAACGGTCGTGTATATTTTTGCAGCCACCCTGCAATACCTCTGCGGCCCCTTATGGGACGCCCAGTTGAATACCCCTGGGCTAGATAGTTCCTTGTAATGGTTCWGCTCGGWTAATGYTGGAAGGGGRAGAATGTGACAAACAAATGGGCCARTTTCTCTCAGGTCATATCAGACCCACCACTGTCCAATATGCTGTGTACACTCATGAGAGACATTGCAAAATAATTTTTGATTGTTTTGGACAGTACATTTACAGTATAGGCGACCATATGAAGTTGATAGAGAGAATACTGTTAAAGACCAACTCTGACATTTTTATAAAAACTACATAGAAAGAAGACGAGTAGGTGGCCGGTACTTTGCAATAAACTTTAGTGAACTATTAACAGAAAATATTTACAAAAGGATACATACGTATATATTGGAGCAGTCAGCATAGTACATCAGGAAGCACAACTGCAGTCTTCCTCAGGCAGCGTTGTGAAAAAATACATAAAACTGAAGAAAGCAGTCTGCATATAATAACTCTCAAAGGACAAACATATCAAGCTATATGATACACATGACGATTTTTTGACAGAAGTATAAACGCCGAACACCACAACAACAAAATCAAATAAGTAACGTGCTGACAAGAACTAAACAACCTGGAGGTTTTCCACTTGACCCAGTTGTCATCACTTTATTATATACTAATATACTAATATACACTACACCTATACATACTGCCATGATTACTCCCTTTAATGCGGTCTTCCATTGTCGGGGTTCTCTAAACAATGGCTAGCCAAACTGACATTTGGGCAGAATCCCACTTCCTGATGATTCCTGTTTGAGTTAAGGGATTTTTATTTTATTTTACTTGGGCTAGTCAGTTAAGAACAAATTCTTATTTCCAATGACAGCCTACCCCGGCCAATGCTGGGACAATTGTGCACCGCCCTATGGGACTCTTATCACGGCTGGATGTGATACAGCCTGGATTTGAACCAGGGACTGTACTGATGCCTCTTGCACAGAGATGCAGTGCTTTAGACCGCTGCGCCACTCAGGAGCCCAAGTGGATAAAAGAGGGGTCATTTAGGTCACCTTGTTTCAATACAATTCAAAGTCAATTCTACATTAGCTGCTGGCCAGGGTTTATTTAAGCTGTTGGGGCTGAGCTGGRATTTATTCAAATGAAATAAAAACTWTTTTTATTTGTCACATGCACCAAATACAACAGGTGTAGACCTTACAGTGAAATGCTTACTTACAAGCCCTTAACCAACAMTGCAGTTTTAATAAAATACCTATAAAAAAAGTAAGAGAWAAGAATAACAAATAATTAAAGAGCAGCAGTAAATAACAATAGCGGGGCTATATACAGGGGGTACCGGTGTCGAGGTAATTGAGGTAATATGTACAGAGTTATTAAYGTGACTATACATAGATAATAACAGAGAGTAGCAGCAGCTTAGAAGGGTGGTGGGGCAATGCAAATAGTCTGGGTAGCCATTTGATTAGCTGTTCAGGAGCTTATGGCTTGGGGGAAGAAGCTTATTAGAAGCCTCTTGGACATAGACTTGGCGCTCCGGTACCGCTTGCCGTGCGGTAGCAGAGAGAACAGTCTATGACTAGGGTGGCTGGAGTCTTTAACAATTTATAGGGCCTTCCTCTGACYCTGCCTGGTATAGAGGTCCTGGATGGCAAGAAGCTTGGCCCCGGTGATGTACTGGGCCATACGCACTYTACTCTGTAGTGCCATGTGGTCGGAGGCCGAGCAGTTGCCATYCCAGGCAGTGATGCAACGCGTCAGGATGCTCTCAATGGTGCAGCTGTAAAACCTGTTGAGGATCTGAGGACCCATGTAAAATCTTTTCAGTTTCCCTTGTGGGYTAATAGGTTTTGTCGTGCCCTCTTCATGACTGTCTTGGTGTGCTTGGACCATGTTAGTTTGTTGGTGATGTGGACGCCAAAGAACTTGAAGCTCTCAACCTGCTCCACTACAGCCCCGTTGATGYGAATGGGGAAGTGCTCGGTTCTCCTTTTCCTGTATTCCACAATCATCTCATTTATTGTAAAACACATTGAGTTGATTTCCTCTTAAAGGGATACTTTGTGATTTTGGCAATTAAGCCCTTTTCTACTTTCCCAGAGTCAGATGAACTTGTCGATAACATTTTTAAGTCTCTGTCTGCAGTTTGAAGGAAGTTGCTAACTAGCAATAGCGCAATTGCTAACTAATGCTAGCTGCTACCATAGACTTCCATTTTAGCTGTTACCATAGACTACAAGTCATTGTGCTCGCTAGTTAGCATTGGTTCACAAAACMACKTCTAACTTCCTTCAAACTGGACACAGAGACAGAAAAATTGTATCCATGATTTCATCTGACTCTGCGGTAGATAAAGGGCCAAAAACCCAAAGTATCCCTCAAACGCAACAGCCCCCTTAAGTAATCTATTGTTCTTTCCCAAATGATTGAATACCATTATTTGACTACTTCATASATAATGATAGGTTATTATTGCAGTGAGACTGCTCTAAGACAMATGTGTTAAGACAAATGTGTTATTACATTCTAGTAAATGTTTGTTTCAATAAATTATTCATTAAAGGTAGTAAAGACATTTGAATTACAAGTATACAGTGCATCCGGAAAAGTAATCAGACCCCTTGACTTTTTCCACATTTTGTTATGTTACAGCCTTATTCAAAAATTTATTTAAAAAAAATCCCTCATCAACCTACACACTATACACCACAATGACAAAGCAAAAACCGTCTTTACACAGTACTTTGTTGAAGTGCATTTGACAGCGATTACAGACTCAAGTCTTCTTGGGTATGACGCTACAAGCTTGGCACACCTGRATTTGGGGAGTTTATCCCATTCTTCTCTGCAAATCCTCTCAAGCTCTGTCAGGTTGGATGGGGAGCGTCGCTGCACAGCTATTTTCAGGTCTCTCCAGAGATGTTGGATTGGGTTCAAGTCTGGGCCTCTCAAGGACATTCAGAGACTCCTGCATTGACTTGGCTGTTTGCTTAGAGTCGTTGGTCTGTTGGAAGGTGAACCATCGACCCAGTCTGAGGTCCTGAGRGCTCTGGAGCAGGTTTTCATCAAAGATCTCTCTGTACTTTGCTCTGTTCATCTTTCCCTCGATCCTGCCTAGTCTCCCAGTCCCTGCCGCTGAAAAACATCCCCACAGCATGATGCTGCCACCACCGTGCTTCACCGTAGGGATGGTGTCAGGTTTCTTCCAGACGTGACACTTTGCATTCAGGCCAAAGAGTTCAATCTGGGTTACATCACACCAGAGCATCTTGTTMCTCATGATCTGAGAGTCTTTAGGTGCCTTTTGGCAYARKCCAATTGGGCTGTCATGTGCCTTTTACTGAGGAGTGGCATCRMTCTGGCCACTCTACCATGAAGGCRTAATTGGTGGTTTGCTGCAAAGATGGTTGTGCTTCTGGAWGGTTCTCCCATCTCCACAGAGGAACTATGGAGCTCTGTCAGAGTGACCATTGGGTTCTTGGTRACATCCCTGACCAAGGTCCTTCTCCACCGATTGRAGAGTTTGGCCGGGCAGCCAGCTGTAGGAAGAGTCTTGGTGGTTCCAAACTTATTCAATTTAGGAATGATGAAMGCCACTGTTTTCTTGGGGACCTTCAATGCTGCAGACATTTTTTGGTACCCTTCCCCAGATCTGTGCCTCGACACAATCCTGTCTTTGAGCTCTACAGACAATTCCTTCAACCTCATGGCTTGGTTTTTGTTCTGACATGTACTGTCAACTGRTTCTAAAAAAAATCTTCTAAAAACCTGTTTTCCTTTTGTCATTATGGGGTATTGTGTGTAGATTGATGAGGAAATGGTTTTATTTAATCCTTTTTAGGCTGTAARGTAACAAAATGTGGAAAAAMTCAAGGGGTCTGAATACTTTCCYAATGCACTGTACATAAATCATGCACGTGAATGTAATGTCAACTTATATTCACTGAGAGCATTTACTAAGCCACAGTAAAATAGATKGCAAAAACAAAAATGTAATTACCCACAGATAATAGTATTTTGCCATTTTATCCTATTTTACATGTTGTGGCCTTATATGTTAAGTTGTGTTTACTGTTGCCTAATCCTTCCTCCATCAGTTGTTGTGCCACAGTATCGACAGAAAATGAAAGAGTAATGTGTTCTCTGGCCTTACCTACAGCATAAACCTCTCCTATAATTCAACCTCCATAGTTTACGGCCATGTGTTCATGTGAAGGGAATACTAATCTTATTCTGAAGGCCTAATGGCTTTGAAGTGGGCTCTAGAGCTAAGAAAAAAGTGCAAAACCCTCATACTGACATTTTCTGCCTGGCCTAAATGGACATAAACAGGTTTTGTGAAATACAAAACTGATATTGTGGGCAGAGCTCTTTTGTATTTTTGACAGACGGTGCACAGTGTGTCTTTCTGACAGTCTAAACTTATATGGATTTGGTTATTGTTCAACCCTATCACTCATTCCTGATTGAATAATCTACAGGAAATGATGAGGAGAATTAGACATTAGTATATAGGAAATGCCTTTTCGTCTCTTTTGAAAATAAATGACTCATATCCTCATCAAAATGCAACTATGTTAATAATTGGATCATTTATCTACTTTAACCCGGGCAAAATTGCGACTGTGGTTTTGCCATTTCTCTAATTCCTGAATTATGGTCGTTCTATAATTACTACATTGATTCCTGCCAATCTCCCAGATGGGGTTTATTTAGCTATAATCCAGTAGAGTAGAAAGGCATTTTCCCTTCACCCAAGGAATCCCCTTGCCATTCAGAGGCTCTAGCAGTGTGTCTTGGGAGGATAGTCCCAGTAGGAATTAGATAGAACACCTGCCACCTGTGGGGAAAACAACCCAATTGGCACACAGCAAAAACTTCACCTTTTTTTCCGTGTCCTCTTATWATTATTTTCAACATTGCCATCTCCCGAGCATTCTCACTACTTAGAAAAATGGCATATTGTCGGGCTTCCCACATGCCTGTATTCTTGACAATGCTAGCAGCCACGTGAGTGCTAGCCAACTACCGACCGGAACATCAAGCTAGCCYAGATCAACAACACAAACAAGCGGACTATGCTGGGAAAAAATATCGATGCAACGTGCAACAATTTCAAAGATTTTACAGTTCATAAAGGTTCATAAAAGGAAATGAGTCCATTGCAATTAATTCATTAGGCCCTAATCTATGGATTTCACATGACTGGGAATACAMATATGCATCTGATGGTCACAGACCCCTTTAAAAAAGGTAGGGGCATGGATCAAAAAACCAGTCAGTATCTGTTGTGACCACAATTTGCTTCATGCAGTGCGACACATCTTCTTCACATAGAGTTGATCAGGCTGTCGATTGTGGCCTGTGGAATGTTGTCCCAATCCTCTTCAATGGCTTAGCAAAGTTGCTGGATACTAGCGGGAACTGGAACATGCTGTCGTACACGTCGATCCAGAGCATCCCAAATATGCTCAATGAGTGACATGGCTGGTGAGTATGCCGTCCATGGAAGAACAGGAAKAWWTMTTAGCTTCCAGGAATTGCGTATTATCATGCTGAAACATGAGGTGATGGCGGTGGATGAATGGTACGACAATTTCTTTGTAAAAATKATTTCAACTTTATTTAACCAGGTAGGCCAGTTGAGAACAAGTTCTCATTTACAACTGTGACCTGGCCAAGATAAAGCAAAGCAGTGTGACAAAAACAACACAGAGRTACACATGGGATAAACAATCGTACAGTCAATAACACAATGTACCTCAGGATCTCATCACGATATCTCTGTGCATTCAAATTGCCATCGATAAAATGCAARTGTGTTCGTTGTCTGTAGTTTATGCCTTGACCATACCATAACCCCACCGCCACRGTGGGGCACAACGTTGACATCAGAGAACCGCTCGCCCACACGACGCCATACACYTGGTCTGCAGRTGTGAGGCCAGTTGGAGGTACTGCCAAATTCTCTAAAACAACATTGGAGGCGGCTTACGGTAGAGAAATGAACATGAAATTCTTTGTGCACTAAATTTGAGATGAATTAGCTTTTTGGGCGTATGGAACATTTATGGGATKTTTTATTTCAGCTCATGAAACATGGGGCCAACACTTTACATGTTGCATTTATATTTTTGTTCAGTGTAGCTACTTGTAGCCTGCTTGGACACCGGGTCCCCACATTTCCGATGCCGAAAAGCCTGAAGCCACAGGGCTGTTCTCGCAGGCTCTATTTCCCAATAGTCTGAGCATTGTGAACCATAGGTCGGGATTTATTACTGGTTTCGTGTATATTATTAAACAACTATTAAACAACTTTTGCTATTTCTGTATAACAAAAAAATCGACAAAGTTGGTTCTTTTACAATGGGGGTCAATGGGAAAGAATGATTGATTTCCCCAATCCTCAATTTGTGGTTGAGGGGAATTCCTTCTTATGACATGAATATCAACTCAGAGCATAGGAGCATCATAGAGATCCTTTCATTTATTATATATGTAATTATATGGGGAGCATTAAACATGGTAGAACCTACATTCTATGAAGTAACAGGGTTGTGTGTATGAGTGTTCCTGGTAAGGTGTGCCTGTAATTCAAGTCATTCTAAGTACAGGGATGTCAAACGTTGAGATTGCTGCATGAACACTATGGATGCTCTAGTCTAGAGCGCATGGTTACATTGTTTGAGAGCATTTAACTCTGGTTAAATGCTGAGAAATAGATGCCTTTGTTGCAATAGTTTGAGTGGGCAACATACAGCGTATTTGAAAGTATTCAGACCCCTTGACTTTTTCCACATTCTGTTACGTTACAGCCTTATTCTAAAATGTATTAAAAAGTTATTTTTCCTCATCAATCTACACACAATATCCCATAATGACAAAGCAAAGAGAGGTTTTTAAAAATGTTTGCTGAAATATCACATTTACATAAGTATTCAGACCCTTTACTCAGTATTTTGTTGAAGCACCTTTGGCAGCGATTACAGCCTCGAGTCTTCTTGGGTTTGACGCTACAAGCTTGGCATAACTTTATTTGGGGAGTTTCTCCCATTCTTCTCTACAGATCCTCTCAAGCTCAGTCAGGTTGGATGGGGAGCGTTGCTGCACAGCTCATTTCAGGTCTCTCCAGAGATGTCCAATTGGGTTCAATTCTGGGATCTGGCTGGGCCACTCAAGGACATTCAGAGACTTGTCCCGAAGCCACTCCTGCGTTGTCTTGGCTGTGTGCTTAGGGTCGTTGGCCTGTTGGAAGGTGAACTGTCTCCCCAGTCTGAGGTCCTGAGCGCTCTGGAGCAGGATCTCTCTGTACTTTGCTCTGTCATCGTTCCCTCGATTCTGACTAGTCTCCCAGTCCCTGCAGTTGAAAAACATCCCCACAACATGATGCTGCCCCTACCATGCTTCACCATAGGGATGGTGCCAGGTTTCCTCCAGACATGATGCTTTGCATTCAAGCCAAAGAGTTCAATCTTGGTTTCATCAGACCAGAAAATCTTGTTTCTCATGGTCTGAGAGTTCTTTGGGTGCCTTTTGGCAAACTACAAGTGGGCTGTCATTTGCCTTTTACTGACGAATGGCTTCCGTCTGGCCACTCTACCATAAAGGCCTGATTGGTGGAGTGCTGCAGAGATGGATGTCCTTCTGGAAGGTTCTCCCATCCCCACAGAGGAACTCTAGAGCTCTATCAGAGTGACCATCAGGTTTTTGGTCACCTCTAGGAAGAATCTTGGTGGTTCCAAACTTCTTCAATTTAAGAATGATGGAGGCCACTGTGTTCTTGGGGACCTTCAATGCTGCATCCAATTTTTGGTACCCTTCCCCAGATCTGTGCCTCAACACAATCCTGTCTCGGAGCTCCACGGACAATTCCTTTGATCTCATGGCTTGGTTTTTGCTCTGACATGCACTGTCAACTGTGGGACCTTATATAGACAGGTGTGTGCCTTTCCAAGTCATGTCCAATCAATTGAATTTACCACAGGTGGACTCCAATACAGTTGTAGAACATCTCCAGGATGATGAATGGAAACAGGATGCACCTGAGCTCAATTTCGAGTCTCATTGCAAAGGGTCTGAATACGGTATTTGGTATTTCAGTTTTGTATTTTTTATAAATTAGCAAAATAAAAATGAAACTTGTTCTCACTTTGTCATGATAGGGTATTGTGTYTAGATTGATGAGGAAAACAATTAATGTAATCCATTTCAGAATAAGGCTGTAGCATAACAAACTGTGGAAAAAGTCAAATGGTCTGAATAGTTTTCGAATGCACTGTATATCATTATCTTAAATTGACATGTTTAATTATTTTGCTGTATTAAATTAAAGTATATTGTGCTAATTTACCTAATGTGGACAGTTTGTGTTACTACCTTACACAAGCTTGCATTTTCACCCATAAAATTTAGTGGAATTACACATCCTTTTTTATCTCAGATTGGTTTTAGTATAAAAGTTTATAGTCATTAAGATGACTTAAGACTGATTGCTTCAAACAGTTCAATATCTTTGGTTTTGTACCGTTGATTTTGTCACATGCTCCCGGATGCAGGATGAATATGTATGAACTTTCCAATTTGTAAGTCGCTCTGGATAAGAGCGTCTGCTAAATGACTTAAATGTAAATGTAATGCACAGGACTTCAGGGTGGTCTCTCTATAAAAGTCATTGACCACACACCAATACATGGGCTTGACAGTCAAACTATCACTTAAATAGCAGCCAACCGTTCTCACTGTTGATATCTTATGCCGCGTTGTGATTCGTTTAAGTTAACTAACAGAAAAAGCAGTCTGTTCCCGAAATCAACATCTGACATTGCAAAATATAGATATAAGCCTTCTACAAGTCATGAGTGACGTTCATGTGCTTCACTGGCCACACTAAAGGGTGACATAGCAACCACTTGCCCCCTGTTCTATTGATTTCAGCGTGATATCGATGGAAGTTATTAACTAAAAAACMTTGCTTTACACTTACCGCGTTGGRGACCCACTTGAATCAAAATGTAACACTTCAAAATGTGGCTATCTGTCTTCTACAAATTGTCCTCTAACCGGTGATGAACACATTATTCCCAGATTCCGTGTGGTTTTTGAGCTGTGTTCGTTTTAGCAAGACGTGCAACCTCATCTTCCACCTCTAGGACAATTGATTTCAACATGATATCGATACGAGTGATTGACAAATAAGTCTTGCTTTTCTCTTTCTGTTTTGCTAACCCCTAAATCAAAATGCATCACTTCAAAATGTAGCTGACTGTCATCTGCAGGTTGTTCTCTAACCAGTGATGTAAAAAAAGATATCCAGTTTCCATGTGTTTTTTTGTTTTGTTAGTTTCATCAGCACCTACGACCCTAATCGATATCAYTGATTTATTGCCACTTGTCAAAACAACAGGGTTTTGGTGCTTGTGCAGTTTATAAGGTGCTTGTTTTAAWAATACAAAGTAATATGATTACTATTGTGGRACATGCACAGTATGTATAGATAGTACATTGTATGTTTACGTTCTCAACATATCACAAACTGTTTCTGCATATCGGTTATTGATTTGGACACGTTAAAACTGTGTTTTGACATTGGGCTATTTATCAAAATGTCTAGTCAACGGGAATCAGCGACGACATTTTCAAGTTCTAGGAATATGAGCGGAACTTTTCAACATTCATTTCCAATGGTAGTGTACTTAATCAGGTAAAAACTGCTGAATGAGTCCAAAAATGTGCTGCGATGGATTTATTTTGAAGATATACCAGAAATCACCAAAACGGGTTTGCCCTGCCTACTAAGTACACCGACATGAATAGGGCTCTGATTTGACCTCATGACCATGGGACCCCAATCAACTTCCATTGACCGGAGGAGCACTGTGGCCTACACAATCTCCTAGCACGCTTCTAGAACTCTGCTGATCATCAGGGATTCTTTCTCGCACCAGTGTAGGAGTTATAAATGCCATTTCTCCACAAGTCACATCACAGAAGGAGAGTGCGGTAAGATAGTGGAACGTGCAGAATAGGAATGAGCCAGGCAGAAGTTCTGTAGCGACGTTTCCTACTGTATGTTGCTGGCACACACATACACATGCAACCATTAGCAATAATGCATCCCATGCATGCACACACAAGCAAGGGTTATGACACCATTCTTATGTGCACAACTCGATACCTTGAACTTGGGCACAGTCCATTACACTCACTARCCTACAGGAAATATTACATTGGGACTGGATGTAGTGTAATTTGCCTCCTGCATCACAGGTCACTAGCATTACAAGGAAATACTGTGTTGTGCCCTTACTGGACTAGCATTGTTGACTAAGATTATTAAGTGGAACAGAATATAAATAACGTGGGCAAACTTAGGCAGCTATGCCACTCAATCTCACCGCAGCCAATGTCCTCTCCCTTTAGCCGCAACCTCCAAAGATCTGCTCTCAGTCCAACTTGAACATGCTGACACATCGAAGAGTGATTCACCTCCCCTTGCCATATTGTTCAGCACAGAATGCATGTGTCACTAGCCGTGTATTTCTTTCTTTTATAGACACAGACTTTGAAGAGAGAACACTTAAATCCCCGTCTCTGAAATAGTTCTTCTGCATTCTCATTAGCACACAAAGGAGCACTAGTAAAAAAGCTGACCTTGGCACCGTGGTTTGAGGGGAACCTGTGATTTGAAAGTCAAGGTCTTTAAAGGKAGATAAGCAGCAGTGCATTTTAATCCCCTCTCTGCTGAGTGGGGCATCTGGTTAAATAACTGCCTTTTTGCCCCTTTCCTTATAGTGGGGATTTCTGTTACATCTGTGCTTTCCACCGCAGATTTCCCAAGACTTCAGATCCATCTATTGTATGGCCACATTGTGTCAGACTTAAGCCCTTATCCTGAATCGCCGTCCCTAGACTAGAGCAGCATATTCCTGTACATGTCAGGAATGGAGTCCTTATTTTCTGTGAGGCCTCAGATTATAAAACTTTCGAGAGGTTTTTCTTTTCCTCTCACAACAGCAACTCTTGGTCAGTTATGGTTCAATCTCCAAAACCAATTAACTTTTTTTTTCGCCCTGTGCTGATGCTCCTTTGAACATCCAACTTTGCCCAGTGCTTGGTGCTTAAAATCCAAGGTTTCCAAGGCAACCAGCAAGATGCTGCCGCTTTACCCATCTTGGATAACTCCACCAGCTGCTCTTCAGCCAGGTTAATTAAGTATTAAAGATAACAAGTTGAAGCGGTAATGGTCAAGACGTATCGTGACAAGTGGGTGGATTCCTATAATGAAGCTCATTATTCTTCCCTCACTATGTCCTCGCATCTTGATACAATGTGAGAAAAAAAGAGTGCAACTTTTTAAAAAAGGCCTGCGCTGAACGTTTGACTAGACTAATGGAAGAGATCACAAGAGGGTTGTCTATCTGTGACAGCTTCTTTTCTCCTTACTTTGGTGAGGATGTCATCCGGATTCCCTTCAGGTATGGGATATCTGCTCATATGGACATGTGGGACGACGCAAACTGGATGACTAGAGTGACAGACTAGCGGACACCTCCTTGTACAACTAATATATCCTCGTAATTAGGTTGACTCACGATGGGAAAGCCTTTTCASCAAACTGGAATCCCCATAAATATAAGGTGCAGAAACACCATCCTGCCAAGCTCTCATCAGTTCCATTTCATTGTGAAGGAGGGGAAAAACCGTCTATGCCGTCCAGACAAGTCGGTTAATCTGCATCATAGCCAGGACTGTGATGGGGGGCATATGGAGAGTTAATACAGGGCATGTTTATGCAGCCAAGGCATTCACATGGACGCTTTAAATACCTCCCCTGCCGCATTTTGATGCCGAATCGTCTGGAAGACGAGATACATCACTGAGTTTGGGGATTATATAAACCCTGAAATGTGTTTTTTTTAACCCCCAAGTCTTGTGCTGGGATCAGCCTGTTTTGACCTTTCTGCCAGATGGCATTACAGTAGGAGAGGACTGGAGCGATGTTGACGACGTGAGGTGCAAAGCCCCGGGCCCTGACGATTGGCATACTCATCTTCCTCTCTGCAATGAGTTTGACACCCAGCACCCCAGATGGATCTGCGGAGAAACATGCTTATAACAAAGAGCACTGCAGAGGTCTGTCCGTTACTGTTCTCCCAAACCCTTTCAATTCCAGACCAACGGGCTGGAGGGAAATGTCTAAAAAGGAATGTCAAAGTTGTTTACGGATGTATGCGTTGTGATTACAAAAGAAAAACACAATGACAAACTAGAGGGACATTTATAATGCGAGCAACATTCTGAACGTTATCAAACTGAAGCAATTACTGTTGTGTACCAAAATCCRGTTTGGGGATTTGGTTAAGGAAAGGAAATGTTGGGAGAGATGAAGTACGTTACTGTTCATAATTGATATCGCCATTACTATTAGAGTATTACACCGGTAACAAATGCTATTCCATAAATGTTACATTTCAACCACACGAACTGCATAAAAATATTAAAGATTGCATCATGTAGGGTCACTTTGGTAACAATTGGAACACCTAAATGAAACAAAAATGCCATACTTCCCAAGTCGGTTAACGCTGCTCATCGTAAGAAACATTGAATATGCACACAATTCTTATTTTGAACATTTTACCCATACAAGTGAATAATGATTCATTTGGCTCAATATGGAACGCTGATCTTTAACAGTGTAGCTAGTCCTATGCATTATGCAGTAGCCGAGTGGGTGAGCTGAGAGCAGATATGGCATATAGACAGCAAGCATCCCTGTACCAACCTAATGAGCGCATACACTACACTCCACAATGCATGTCGTCATTCATGATGCTGGCACATTCTGTTTATTTCGCTCAAACTTGGCTGAACAATCATGTGCGGGGCAATTCCTTTTCGTTCATGGCAAATTTGTGATGGGAATATAACTATGTGGATCTCCAATGCCATTCTGGAGAATAAATTAGAACACTTTCACTGGAGCTTACAGCACATCATTTAGAATGGGTGTAATGAGAAAGCATGAGGGAAGGCAATTAACATTTAAAAGAGGGGCCCGGCTCATTCGTAATGGGGATGATCCCATGGCTTCTGTGTGCCTTGGCACTCTGCAAATATTTAACAAGGCCCTGCCTAAAATGGATGAAGGTAAAGGGGGAGACAGATATCTTATGTCTACGACTAAGGGGACAGCCTGTCTATATTCCAAACTGTGTATTTTGCTTGTAAGTAGCAACATGAATGCCTATCTTCTCAAATGAAAGCTACGTTTATAATGAAAAGAGGCAAGGGAGTCTTGTCACTTTTAGATTACCATAGTTTGCTTCCAAAATAGAAATGAACGACAACTGTTTTCATGATTGTGGCAGGAGAGGATTTTACTATGACATAATTACATGTTCACATAAACTAGGTGTAATCAAACAAGTCTACTAATGTACAACATGATAAATGGTGGAGCTGAGGGGAGTATTGGCAGTTCCATGTAGGCTCCATGGACCACATTACTCTGAGTAAATGGGTTTTGATAGCCCTGAGGAACAGCTTGGGCCAAAGAGAATCCGTCACTACTGCTGGAGAACTACAGGGAACTAGAGGAACACAAGGGGTAAGAAAAAGACACCACAATATTGTTCAGTACAGTCCTTGCCCCTAAATTTGTTTTATTATTCATATACCCGAGAGGTTGTTATATTGTCAATGCTGAATTACATTATGTAGTCAATTTCTACATAAAAATTATCTGGGGAAAAATATATAACGAAACACTTCAATATTTAATACTAAATTGACTTAACAAGACTGAACTAAAGTCACTGTACTGTGTGCACACCGAGTAGGCCAACTGTAGGTGTGGCCCATATGCGTTTTGTATCCTGCCTTTGTTTCTGCCAAGTTCCTACAGAGAKATTTTGCTTGCTGTCCTTCGCTGGCCATTGTGAAGGACATTCCTATGGTCGTGACTGCCCATTCAATCAGACTCCAGCAGCGAGAGGGAGGATCCCCATCCTTGTCAGGACGAGTCATTGCAGTGCACTACTGACGTCACACTCTCAACAAGCCATACTATTCCCCCTCAAACTAAACTGTCTCTAAAGTCATGACAGTACCAAGGAGAGATATTTAGTGGGAGAAATATTTAGTGGGAATGGTGGAWAACCCTGTTGATTGAACGATATGGAATTTCCATACCTATATATKTTTTTTAAATCCCTGCTATTTGACAAGCTATGTGACAGGCGACATGAATCTTGTTGCTATACCACTTTATAAAAGCAGTTTTTCAAAACAATACATTMATGCAGGAATCAATGTGACAGCCCTTGGTCTATAGGGGCATGGTCCCAGAATCTCAGGGMTTAAAACGTCTAGGTGGGAGAACCACCAGTCAGTGATGTGGCGAAATCTCTTGAGAGATAAGCCATGGGATTTTCAGCCATAGAAGTGATGCAAGAGACAGAGCAACAAAGAAACATTTACAAAGTGAGTGGGTGCTTTTAGTGCTATTTCGGTCCTGCCTGGATCCAGGTGAGCAGTGTGAGGCTGTGGCTGGCTTGTCTGCACCACTAAACCTCAGTCTCTCTTCTCCTTTTCTTCCCAGTAACAGTAAGAATTGTCAAATGAGGCGCTTTGTTAGAAACAGGTCCTTTTGTTATTTAAGTTCAAACTAAATAATTTTCTGAAAATACTGTGCTTAAAAGTCAGGGAACATGAGTGTCTTGAAATGTATGGGGGGGGGGGGGTATAAATGAGGAGAAAAAATACTATTTCAAATGTAAATGTTCCTGTTCTGCAGCTACGAGAGTCACTTTCAATGCATTACGTCTGTGAGTGTCTAAGTGTCATTAAAGTTCTGAAGTTTCCCTGCAGAAACCCAATTATTAGCATGTTATTCCATGACAACCATGGAGAGGCAACACAGATAGAGTACTTGGAGATTGAACTTATTTATGACACCCATATTGACTTCTGGTTGTTCCCCTCAATACATTTTCCTGAATATATGCTGTTTCCCTTTTTTAAAGATCTCAACAAAAAAAACAGGCAAAAAGAGAGCCACCCCAGTAAGAACCACAGAGGCATTGGGGAACACTACAGTAGACTGTGGAGAGAGAGAAAGAGAATTATGATCACATCAGTACTGTTCTTGTTTACTGGCAGTCTAGTGAAAGCCGAAATGAGTTTTCGGGCTGAACTATTTTCTTCTTTTGGCTGGCTTTGCATGTCATACAAGAGGCATCGCTAAGTTCTAGGTAACCTTGATTGCATATCAGCCYAGAAATCCTCCTTTATCACAAGTAATATTTCCTCTGAGGCTGTAATAATAGTAGAATGGCTTCGGATCTTGGCCGTGATAGATTTTTCTTTGGCGCTGTGCAAAGAAAATGTCCTCACTATCAGGATTCCATCTGTAAGCGCAAACAATGCCAAGATGGGTCGGCATCTGGTTTATTTGTTTCACGTTTGTTCTCCATTCCCGGTGGGTAATAGTTTGCAGAGAAGTGTCATTGACTAAAACAGACAAACATTTAAACTGAGAGGTGCCCTGACTGTAAAATAGTCTCTGAAGCCGGCAGTATCGATTTCTTGTCCTGYGTACACAAACAGAGGAGCAGGGGAGAGTACCATCGTTACCTCTCCTTTCCATCGCTATTGTTTCTGATAGGCTTGCAGAGAAGCTGGYCGGGTAACATTGTGCTCCTCTCACGCCGTGCCTGCCCACGGAACCTGTACTTAAAGTCTGGAACAAATGGACTGATGCTATCTGGTCCTGCAATACAGTGACTTCAACAAAAAGCAATTCAGAGGGACATTCGACATTTATAAATGTCAACTTAAGTAAAAAAAATAAGGTTCCAGGTCATGAACGTTTTGTAATTAAAGGTCAACATCCATGATAAAACAGTTGTATTCTGAGATTCTTCAGGGGGATTTGTTCTCAAAGAAAGMGGGMGGGGGGGGGGGGCAGCAAAATTAAACAAGGGAAGATAAGAGGGAATGCTCTGAAAATCTCCGTAGCAGGAATTGAGGAGAGGAGTTTAGTGAAAGATGCAGGCTGGACTGTAAATCAATACAGGCAAGATGGATGACAGATCTGCTATGGACTCTGAGATCCTACAGGAATATTAAGAAAATGTAGACAAGAAAAAAATGCATACTTGAAATATAATGTAGGTAAAACTAAAATAATCTCTCTCAAATGTAAATATCCCACTATCCAACTACCAGTGGAGGCTCCTCAGAGGAGGAAGGGGAGGACCATCCTCCTCAGTGAATTTCATAAAAATAAAATAGTGAAACATTAAAAAAGTTATCCTTTTTAGATAAAACTACACAAAATATATTCACGTCACCAAATAATTGATTAAAACACATTGTTTTGCAAAGGTCTACAGTAGCCTCAACAACACTCTTTAGGGTAGCACCATGGTGTAGCCGGAGGACAGATAGTTTATCCTCTGGGCACATTGGCTTCAATACAAAACCCAGGAGTCTCATYGTTTTCACCCCCTTCCATAGACTTACACAGTAATTATGACAACTTCTGGAGGACGTCCTCCAACATATCAGAGCTCTTATAGCATGAACTGACATATTGTCCAACCAATCAAAGTTTCAAAGAATGAATCTAGTGCTGAAAGCATAAGCTACAGCTAGCTAGCACTGCAGTGATTAACATGTGGTGAGTAGTTGACTCAAAGAGAGAGAAAGACAATAGTTGAACAGTTTGATCAAAAACATTTATTAAAAATGAAGGAGAAGCAAAAGAGAGAGGGAGATAGCTATTTTTCGTAGTATTTTTTTCTTTCACTTACTTAGCTAGCTAGATTAGCCTACTCAGAAACTTTCTGTCCAAAAATGATGCAGAAAAATTTATCAATGCTTTTGTTACTTCTAGGTTAGACTACTGCAATCCTCTACTTTCCATCTACACGGATAAAGCACTAAATAAACTTCAGTTAGTGCTAAATACGGCTGCTAGAATCTTGACTAGAACAAAAGAATTTGATCATATTACTCCAGTGCTAGCCTCCCTACACTGGCTTCCTGTTAAGGCAAGGGCTGATTTCAAGGTTTTACTGCTAACCTACAAAGCATTACATGGGCTTGCTCCTACCTATCTTTCCGATTTGGTCCTGCCGTACATACCTACACGTACGCTACGGTCACAAGACGCAGGCCTCCTAATTGTCCCTAGAATTTCTAAGCAAACAGCTGGAGGCAGGGCTTTCTCCTATTAGAGCTCCATTTTATGAATGGCTGCCTACCCATGTGAGAGACGCAGACTGGTCTCAACCTTAAGTCTTTACTGAAGACTCATCTATTCAGTAGGTCATATGATTGAGTGTAGTCTGGCCCAGGAGGTGAAGGTGAAAGGAAAGGTTCTGGAGCCAACGAACTGCCCTTGCTGTCTCTGTCTGCCGGTTTCCCCTCTCTCCACTGCGATTCTCTGCCTCTAACCCTATACAGGGCTGAGTCACTGGCTTACTGGTGCTCTTCCATGCCGTCCCTAGGAGGTGCGTCACTGAGTGGTTGGAGTCACTGACGTGATCTTCCTGTCTTTTGCGCCCTCCTTGGGTTGTACCGTGGCGAAGATCTTTGTAGGCTATACTCTGCCTTGTCTCAGGATGGTAAGTTGGGGTTGAAGGTACCCCTCTAGTGGTGTGGGGCTGTGCTTTGGCAAATGGGTGGGTTATATCCTGCCTGTTTGGGCCCTGTCCGAGGTATCATCGGATGGGCCACAATGTCTCCTGACCCCTCCGTCTCAGCCTCCAGTATTATGCTGCAGTAGTTTATGTGTCGGGGGATAGTGTCAGTCTGTTATAATCTGGAGTACTTCTCCTGTCTTATCCGGTGTCCTGTGTGATTTAAGTATGCTCTCTCTAATTCTCTCTTTCTTCTTTCTCCTCTCTCGGAGGACCTGAGCCCTAGGACCATGCCTCATGACAACCTGGCATGATGACTCCTTGCTGTCCCCAGTCCACCTGGCCATGCTGCTGCTCCAGTTTCAACTGTTCTGCCTGCGCTATGGAACCCTGACCTGTTCACCGGACGTGCTACCTGTCCCAGACCTGCGTTTTCAACTCTCAGAGACAGCAGAGCGGTAGAGATACTCTTAACCTTCTAGCCCAGGGTTCCGCTAGCGGAACACCCACAACATTCCGCTGAAAAGGCAGCGCGCGAAATTCAAAAATATTTTTTTGAAATCGTAACTTTCACACATACAAGTCCAATACAGCAAATGAAAGATAAATATCTTGTTAATCTACCCATCGTGTCCGATTGTTAAAATTTTTTACAGCGAAAACACAACATATATTTATGTTAGATCACCACCAAAACCAAAAAACACACAGCCATTTTCCCAGCCAAAGATAGTCACACAAAAGCAGAAATAGAGATAAAATTAATCACTAACCTTCACTAACCTATCACTAACCTTTGATAATCTTCATCAGATGACACTCATAGGACATCATGTTACACAATACATTTATGTTTGTTCGATAATGCATATTTATATCCACAAATCTCGGTTTACATTGGCGCCATGTTCAGAAATGCCTCCAAAATATCCTGATAATTACAGAGAGCCTCGTCAAATAACAGAAATACTCATCATAAACTTTGATGAAAGAACATGGTTTACATATAATTAAAAATACACTGGTTCTTAATGCAACCGCTGTGTCAATTTTTTTTTTACTTTAGGAAAAAGCATACCATGCAATAATCTGAGACGGCGCTCAGAAATACACAACATTTCTCCGCCATGTTGGAGCAACAGAAATATGAAATCCATCATAAATATTCCCTTACCCTTGATGATCTTTCATTAGAATGCATGCCAGTGCACTTTTAGTGCTACGTGTCCAAACGCTGGCGCCGTCCAGGCGAACTCGGACGAAAACTTCAAAAAGTTATATTCCAGGTCGAATAAACTGGTCAAATTAAGTAGAGAATCAATCTTCAGATGTTGTTATCATATATATCCAATAACGTTCCAACCGGAGCATTTCTTCATGTCTGTATAAGTAATGGAAGACATGGCCATATCATGACTAGCGCGCATGACCAGGAACTAGCATCTGCCAGACCACTGACTCAAATAGCTGCCATCCGGCCCCACATCACACTAGAGGCTTCATTCCACGTTCTACAGACTGTTCACATCTAGTGGAAGGCGTAGGAAGTGCAAACAGATAATTACAAGGAATTGAATAGGCGATGACTTTAACATCGACCCTTCTCAGAATTCTCAATTCCTGTTTGGAAGTTGTCTGCCATATGAGTTCTGTTATACTCACAGACAAATTCAAACAGTTTTAGAAACTTCAGAGTGTTTTCTATCCAATAATAATATGCATATATTAGCATCTGGACAGAGTAGGAGGCAGTTCACTATGTGCACGCGATTCATCCAAAGTGAAAATGCTGCCCCTATCCCAAGTGATCGGCTATGAAAAGCCAACTGACATTTACTTCTGAGTGGCTGACTTGTTGCACCCTCGACAACTACTGTGATTTTATTATTTGACCATGCTGGTCATTTATGAACATTTGAACATCTTGGCCATGTTCTGTTATAATCTCCACCCGGCACAACCAGAAGAGGACTGGCCACCCCTCACAGCCTGGTGCCTCTCTAGGTTTCTTCCTAGGTTTTGGCCTTTCTAGAGAGTTTTTCCTAGCCACCGTACTTCTACACCTGCATTGCTTGCTGTTTGGGGTTTTAGGCTGGGTTTCTGTACAGKACTTTGAGATATCAGCTCATGTAAGAAGGGCTATATAAATAAATTTGATTTGATTTACTCAAACACCTGGCTCAAACAGAGATTGCTGCTATGTTAGCTAGCTGACTATCCAACTCTTCCAAGTCAAGGTAAGCTTTTGGTTTTATTAATTGATTGCCACCAGGGCCGCCGGTGTAACTGATAAAGTGCTTGCTGACTGTACGCTGTACTGCATGATTGTAGCGGGTTTACTAATGCGTTAGTTCTATTAGCTAGGATGACTAAGATGTTAGATCATATGGTGACAACGATTTAGGCTGTGTGTAGCGGTTAGCGGTTATGATGTGAAGGTTTGTCTTGGAAATGTTTTTTTGTCTGGTCACACAAAGCTGATGTGTTCTGCACTGAAGTCCACAAGCGAAGGGAAAAAGTGAGAGAGGAGGAATGCTCATAGATGCGAGAAGGAATTACAATGAGCAAGGTGATCATGCTATTTGTATGTGGCTACTATGAAAGTGAACTGTGATCAGGGGTGAACGTGTGATCAGGGGTGTATTCGTTCCTCCGATTCTGTTGGAAAACTTTTTTTAAACAGAAGCAAATGGAATGAAACGGGAATAAACATACCTGAATTTGTCCAATAGAAACTCTCGTTTGCAACTGTTGGACGAATGATTAAGCCCTAGATKAGCTAGATGCAGGCAAGAGTGTTCAAGGCGGTATTGAATTTGTCACTGTCTGTCACCTTGATTACAAAAAATTATCTCGGCCTGTGCACCTATGTTGTAAACTAGGGCTAGGCGTCCTGCTAGCTGGACAACTTCCGGTGAAACTGGAGGGTGCGCAATTCAAATAAATAATCATAAAAATGATGGATATTAAACATTTAGGTACATACAAGTGTCTTATATCAGTTGAAKACTTATATTCTTGTTAATCTAACTGCACTGTCTGATTTACAGTAGCTATTACAGCGAAAGCATGCCATGTGATTGTTTWAGGACGGCGCCCCACATCAAAATATTTTTCCACCWGAACAGGTTTCATAAATTCACAAATAGCGATTAAATATTCACTTATTTTTTGAAAATCTTCCTCRGATTTGTCATCCAAAGGGTCCCAGCTATAACATTTAGTGTTGTTTTGTTAGATAAAATCCTTCGTTATAGCCCAAAAAGTCTGTTTAGTTGGCGCTATCGATTTGAGTAATCCACTCATTCAACATGCAGAGAAAGGAATTAGAAAATCTACCCCTAAACTTTGTTTCAACAAGTCAAAATARGTTTCTATTTACTCCTCAGATAACCTAAAATGTAAAGAAAGAAGTATGTTCAATAGGAATCCGATTTTAGCAGGTGCGTCTTGTCTTCATGGCACGCGCAAACACAAATTTCCAAGACTGTGTCCCTGTACTAAAACTGATATTTCTTATTCGTTTTGAAAGTTACAAGCCTGAAAGCTTGAACATAGACTGCTGACACCCTGTTGAAGCCARAGGAATTGCATCATGGGAGCTAGAATTGAGTATGCCCTTATAAGAGCATGGTCTCTCTCAACAACAAAGAAATCTGGTTGTTTTGTCTTTGGATTTTCTCCTACCATATCTATTGTGTTATATTCTCCTACATTATTTTAACATTTCTACAAACTTCAAAGTGTTTTCTTTCCAATGATACCAATTATATGCATATCCTGGCTTCAGGGCCTGAGCAACAGGCAGTTWKRTTMGGSKWMMRKAWRKYGCAGAAATTGAGAAAATAGAGGCCTAGCCCTAAGAAGTTTTAATTCATAGACTAGGTTGTAGCAACCTCATGATGGGTATAGGGAAATTCGAGTATCATGTAGTAGCCTAAATCTATTGATGTTACATTGAGCTGGGTGAATAGAATATGAATGACCAATATGATGTAATAGAAATAAGGCCGTACTCATAACAAAKATATATTGTCCTCCTTCACCAAATGCCACTGCCAACTACCCCTTTAAAAATGAACACGACAATAACTAACTCTGAGAAAGCAGGCCTACTCGAACTTGTCCCAATCCTCTGGGTGTGTGAAACCATGTCTAATACCCATCAAAGCATCCCCAGGACCTCTCAAGAGCTGTCAGACATTTCCTGTAAACCAGCAGTGGGGGGGGGGGAACAACTCCATTTGCAAACCAGGACCATCAGGAGAATTTAAATAAATAAAGAAGGTTACTGGGGAGCTGGAGAGCATCGAATGAGACACCTGTTTCCACTTAACACAGTGACAGGTAAAGAGGGGTGGCCTCCCTCGGTGGGACAAGGCCTTTAGATTGGGCACATCATGACAGAGACAGTGACAGCTTGGCTGCAACAGGAACCCGTCTTGGTGGTTCCGATGCCGTTCCACACCACCAATACACGACTGCTCATGAATTAGCCATCATGCTGGCTCTAAGTTGGACAAGTTAATTGTTCTGAACCCACATCGCTGAGAGGTTCATGTTTTACAGCTTGTAAAAATCAACAGTAACATTACACTATCATGACAAATGGACCCTCAGCTATGTGAAATAMTGTCTTCCCCGTGGCTGGAGTGGAGTTGATAAAGAAAAAGAAAAAAAGTGTCTCCTGTCGCATAATAAAGAGACTCCGATCTGTTCACTCTGCCTAATTGCACGTGAAATGACGTCTACTATTCACTGTTCTACAAGCATCGCCGAGTGTGACATTAAGTCTCATAATTGTTGGTACTGTGCTATCGACATACCTGAATACTCTGATAGACTGACTACTTTGCAACTATGATATGGAATTACTCAATTAAACGTACCGATTTTAAAAAAGGCGGGCGAATTGATTATGTAACCATTTTTTATTCATGTTTCATGAGATCGATTTATTTACTGTAGCGTGCACCATTCCCCCGTGAAATGTGAAAACATGAAAGAATTGTCCGGAGGAATCAATATTAATAAACAAAAACAAAAATACATTAATTACTGCCTACAAAAGAGCAAGATAATCCATAGTGGGAACTCAGTAAAACCTCAGTTCCCGATATTTAATATTCATAAAATATTCACCCTAATAGATTGTAATCAGTTAAACTAGACAAACGAGTGCCTTGGGAGAAAGCCTTTGTTTTCATTCAAGGTAAACGGCGCCAATGGGGCTTACGACAGATAGCTCTTCACAACCGGAGTCAAATCTACGGGTTATACACTTACCACAACAATGTCGGGTTTGTTATTACTCCAAGCCAAAAGACTCTGATTAATCATAATATTCATGAGTGTGCGGCTGGCGACAGAGTGGGAGTGACCTTGACTTCTTTGCTCAACGCGCTTATGCACGCCCCGGAGTCAGGGAATATCAAAGGGGACACACTCCCGGAGATCTGGGCCAGAGACATCGCACTCATCCGTCACAGGCCCACAGGCTAAACCAACACTTAGAAAGAAGGCTGCTTTGCACTGCAATGCTCTGCTCTCTGGAGAAGAAACTAGACATTACTGGGCCTTCTTACTGGGTCTTCTTGACTCCGGGTATAATCCTGAGTGACTAAAGCTGTTGCATAAACAAGTGAAAAACTTCAAGAAAAAAACTGTCCAAAAACTATAATGGCAGTATAGCTCAACTTCACATAGCGAGGACTTCCAGAATATCTGTGAAACAAAGCGTAGAAACAAAGCAGTAACTGCTAAAGACGTTGCGAGACAAATGGTCTTGTCTTAAATGTTTTTTTGAAATAAAATCAAGACGTGAGTAAGAACTCCTTTTAATGATGGGTAACTGTCACTAAAGCTCTCCTACATAACCCTTGCTCACTAGGCTTTGAGGGAAGAGGAAAAGAGAGGTGAGGGTTTCTCTGTGACTGGTAGAGGTTTGATATGGTGAAGCTGGTGCTGCGGGACATGGGCCTACTGTACAACACGCCAAACAGACAGCGACTAGTATTGAATAGTGTGGCAATACTTTGTCAGTTCTGCTGTTGATATGTACATAGCACAAAAGAAGAGCTCGTATCAGTTATTATTGGTTTCAGAGAGAGGGATTTGTTACCCATCATCAATACCATCATCTGTTTTCAGGTTTATCAATATGATCAAACGGGATTGATAAAGACCATCTATTCTGAAGCCATAAATTAGTTCTAAAATGTATTCTGGACAGATCTGAGGAGGTAAAAAGATTGTTTTGTGTGATGTGGTAACTCATTTATTTCTCAACCCTCCTGTAGGCTATCAGATCTCCCCGTTGGACACATTATTAGGGAACGTTTGTCACTCAAGCCATCCCATTTATTCTGTCTCCCATTCCTGTCAATTTATGGCACTCCAAGGAGTCCACCTGACCAGACAGACCAGCTCAGCCTTTCCCAGGGCAACCTTTCTGCAGCGCCAGCATTGGCTGTCAGGGACATTTAACGCCAAATTTACATTATTTATGAGCGTACCTTTGAAACGCTTTCCTTAATTATTTTCCAAATTTCCATAAAATACTCTTGCAGGCCCACTTGCAACATTGCAGATACATAAACGTAATATGGGGAATACAGAAATAGGGCACAGTGTTCAAACATATTGAGCTGTGCCTCATCACTGATTGATCATGTTTACTTCACCAATGTTGCAACTCGGATTGCAGTTAAATGGCTTTAAACCAATTCAGGACACGTTAAGCACTGTTGTTTCCTTGGTTACTTTTTCTCATCCAATCACAAAGCAGAGTGCCTATTGCTTTCCTCGCTCTCACTTTCCTCTACCTCTCAGCCTATAAATGGAAGATTCAGTTAGAAGACTTAAATAGACCCATTCAAAATAGCCTTGGGTAACACGACAACAAGCACAATAAGGAAGTAAGTAAATTACGTTTGTTTGTGCCTGAGCATGATAAATCAAAGACACCTCCGATGCCCAACAAGCAGACATAAATCAAGCCTCAACTCAGACGCCATCTTACTTATGTGAAAATCATGCCGTTGTCTTGAGAACCCAAATCAAGGGTGTCTTAAACGTAGTACGTTAACACCGCCAGATCTCTTTAGTCAGAAAACAAACAACCCATCATCTCTGCAGCACCAAATACTCAGTAGCCTAATCAAACTAAAAGGGAGCCACAACCTGCATGTTGGAGGAAAAGAAAAACAAAGAGACAGCCCAGCCATCCATGGATGGGCTGCAAAAACTTGGTTCGAAAAGTGATACATGTGCATTAGTAAAATTGACTCTGGGGGCTGTAGATAGACAATCATCGCTCATAGAACTAGAACAGCATCATCCAAGATATTTGCCATTCAACCATTTCCCTTGAAACATATTTCCTGACTCTCCAAAAGGCAACTGCTGTGTATCTTATGAAAAATAATGCTCTTTATCATATATAATCATTGTCAATTCTACTTTCTGTCTATTCTACTGAAGCAGTGATACACAGGATAAGTGACCTTGATGGTCATTTCTATGCCAGTGCCAAAGTCATTATATTGTAGGTACTCTTTAGCAGAGCAGTAAACTGACTAGCCTAATTTTTAAGCATTTATGCATCAAAATGTGATATGGTGATTCTTACCAAGGACCCCATTAAAATGGAGGATATATAACTTTTATACGGTCTTAAAGCTGTGGCTGCGCTGTGAACCCTTCCCCACTTAACTTATAAATGGCATGAATCCAAGCCATGCCCTTGACTGTATAGGGCTGTTCCATGTGATTTCAATCACTTTCTGACCGGACACCTTTTGATTTGAACAAAACCTTCCATACATGTTTTCTCATGGTAGAAGTGGTCGGAAAGTTACTTTGTGGACCTGAATGCACATTCAGGCGATAGGGGTGGTCAAAGTTGATRCGTTTTGCATACCCCACCCTGCCGTGAGACTTCCYTGTCTTCATCACTGAAAAAGATAAAACATTTGAGTTTGATATCATTTGAAAGCTTGCAAACATAGTTGTCAAACTGTTTAATGATTTATTGAAATACATTTTTTTTAATTATAAAGTTGTCATTTTTTTTTTTGCTTTTACGCCAATTATATATATAAAAAAAGTAAAATCAGGTTTTTTTCATGTTTATATATGTTGCATTTTAGACCCTATTTTACATKATCTGATGTGTTTGTGTTGTGCCCACTATCTTGTTTTGCACACTTTGTACAAAATAATAAAATGCAGTACTACAGGATGTTTCTTAACGTAGCTCTTTATTAGCTAGCTATAACTGGCATGTTCACGTATCGCCAACCAGGATCAAACTGACCATCACCTAACCATTTGGGTGGTCTTAACCATCATTAGCACAGTAATGAATATGGCGGTAAAATGCATCAATTACAATTCAGTATGTTTACACATTATGAATATTACATCCCCTCTTTTAAAACAAAAGAAAATGTTTACATATTCTAAGCATTTCTTTTGAAAACATGCTCTGCAGTTTGAACTCAAGGTAGTAACCATTTATTATTGCATACATACCAACTGAATCAACATAGACTCTGAAAAATAATCCAACATACTGTTACTTTTCAAACAAGGGATTCTCAGCAACTCAGCTTTCACTGTAGAATAACATTTAACATTTCAAACAAATACAATACCAAAGCACTTTCAAGTGAACTTTCAATAAAAGTTTACAGTCTGGAACTCCTTTAGGGCAGCGATCCGCCTACACCCTTTGACATTTCACAGGTCTAGGACAGCTTCTTGGCTTGACCTCTCTTCCTGACCTTGTTGCGATATGATGCTGAGCATGCTTCGTGTGTCAATCAACAGCTCTTGTGGTGTTGCAGGTAAGTATGGTGTATGTTGTGCTGTGTGTGTGTGTGTGTGTTTAGTCCATCACGTTCTCTTTCAGGGAACAGTTCATCTCATCATGTGTGTTGTTCTTTTGTGTTCAGTAGGTAGACGATTGCGGCGGTACACCGTCCTTCTGCGGTGCGGACGTGATATGAACGTTCAGTGTCAGCTGGCTGGATGAGACTGCTGCTTTCCAGAGGCCATGCTCCTGGATTCTAAACTGACTCTCCGTCGATAGTGTGGCAGTGGTCTAGCTGACCTGTCGTAGTATCGCTTTTGTTGTTGTTGTCTCTGTGCACGTTTTTCATGCATTTCCTGTAGCTGACGACCTCAGGTTGAGCTGCCGGTTGGTGCTGGGAAGGATTGAGGAAGTCTGGGCTCATCAACAGCTGGCTGGTGATTTGAAGTTGTCAACTGGAGTGTTGCGGTATTCAAGGAGACTGAGGTAGGGTCTCTCTTGTCTGCTTTTGCTTTTTCCATGAGTGATTTAGCAATCTGCACTGATTTTCAGCAAGGCCATTACTTTGAGGGTAATGCGGGCTTGTTGGTGACATGTGTATCTCTCCATGCTTTTTGGAAGGATTCAAACTCATTTGATTTGTAACAGGGCCCATTGTCAGATATTAAAGTCTCTACAATGCCATGCCTGGCAAAGGCTGCTTTCAGCTTGTGTATCACAGCTGCAGATGTGGTGGTGCTGTGAAGCTTGGCGAATTCGAAGTATCTTGCTGTAGTAGTTCACTGTTACGATGTAGTCTCGTTGTTCCAGGTAACAGATCGGTTGCCACGACCTGCCAGGGTCGTCTGGGATACAGTGAGGTAACATTGGCTCTTTTGGTTTTGAGGGCGGTCGTTCAAGACATATGGCGCATTTTACCACAATGTCCTCTATTTGTTTGCACATTCCGGCCAAACAAAAGTCCCGGTCTCTCGTTTGCACTCCATGCCCATGTGTCCAGCATGGATCTTTGTTAAAATCTCTTCTCTGAGACTGGTAGGACTGGTATCCCACTTCTGACACCATGTCTTGTTTTGCACACTTTGTACAAAATAATAAAATGCAGTACTACAGGATATTTCTTAACGTAGCTCTTTTTAGCTAGCTATAAACTGCACTGTTCACCGTATCGCCAACCAGGATCATAACGACACCTACACCGATTTGGGGTGGTCTTAACCAATCATAGCACAGTATGATATGGCGGTAAAATGCATCCAATTACAATTCAGTATGTTTACACATATGAATATTACACCCACCATCAGRTGAGACACAGCATACTATTGAATACAGGATAGGTGTCATGAATTAGCAGTGAATGTACTAAAATGTGAATACATTTGAAATTTCAACTTTGAGGTCTACACATCAAATAATGTTGACTAAGGTGGCAATATCCATTGTTATAGAATTAAACTGGCATTGAAATCATAGAAATATAGATAATAGAAWATAGATGCCCATTCAAGTTGACATTCGATGGAATCATGTAGTAAACAAAAAAGTGCTAAACAAAATATATATTATATTGGAGATTCTTTAAAGTTGCTTTGCCTTGATGACTGCTTTGCAAACTTTTGACTAGTACTGTATATTTATATATATTTTTTTATTATTGTTTTTGCCTGTTTTGCATGTTATTTTGGCATTAATACAGTATGTGACACATATCAGTTAGCAAACAATGTAAAAAAAAMATAGATTATTGAGTTAATAAAGCCACATACAAACATGGTCTCTTTTTTGCTTTCTTGAGTAAGGCAGCTCCAAAATGCAGGTGCTTTATTCTAGCTCAGTGCTTTTTATGGTGGTGGGACAGCCAGCAGAAAATATGGTGCGGAGGGGTTGGTAATGTTCTCTAGTTACGCCACGATTGGCTCCGTTTTCCGACACTCATGGGGACACTACAGTACATCACTGCAAAATATACGGGGAGAGCTCGAAAATTCAAGCCCCTTGAGTGCTGCCATAGAGTTAGAAGTGCCCATCCAAGAAGGCTCAAGGTCATTGGCCACAGATAAAATGACATCAAATCATGTTATATCTACCATAGCTTTGATTTTACTGATCATGTCAACATCATACTTTCAAAATCCTGGGTGGCGCGCAAATTAGTTGGTCAGTGCAGATTACATTTTTGGTAGCGGAAGGACTTATTGTATTTCCTTACCCAAATATGACCATTTGGTAATTTCTAAGGTCATAAAACCTCGTATGAAAATGGTTTAGTTTGTTTATCAAAGTAATTGATTACTTTCTGCAAGTTATTCCCCTCTATAACAATTAATTTAGCGATAACACTAGATAGCCAGATCAGCTAGCTACAATAGCTCAAAAACGAGCTTGTCTAACGTTACATGGAAACTTCCACGACCAGAACCAAAAGAAAAGAAATGGAGAAATCATCAGATGGACAATTAACAGTAAAAGATGGTATGGTTGTGGGTACTCCTCTTCAGAATGTAACTGTGGGGGGAAATACTGCTATGGGTGATGAACATTTGGTGAGCATGGACAACAATGGTCACAACTTGCGACCCTCCAGTCCCCAGCTCAGGCCGTTACCTTATGACCCCAGCACTCCAATCAAGCCCCAGGGGGGGGAAATGAGAGGCCAAGAGGGTGTGTCACTTCTTGAGATGCAAAACAATATTGTAATGCTTTTGACAGCAAAGCTAGATGAAAGGGCAAATGGCTTGGAGGACATGGTTCGGGAGAATACGATGAAAATTGAGGCCATGAAAAAATCTGTTGACTTTATCTTTGGAGAAGTGAGAACCATCAAAAGTGACATGAAGAAAGTGGAACTTATCTGCCAGGAAAATGAAAAGAAGGTGGCTGAACTCGAGCAAAAGGTGAATGAGGCGGAGAGATACCAGCGCAGGTGAAACCTGAGGCACCATGGAATTCCAGAACAGGCTGGTGAGGACATCAAATGCAGAGTWGTTGACATCTGTGMAGCTGTCATTCCCGAATCAAAAGCCAAACTTAAGGAAAATGTGGACATTGTTCATCGTTTGGGAAGACCCAAGGATCAAGACAAGAGACCGAGAACCACCATCATCCGGTTCACCAACAGATCCACACAGGATCTTAACTGGAGGCGAGCGAAGAGTTGTGAGTTTCTCATCAAGCAACAATTGAGGTTCACGGAGGATCTGACCTCAGCGGACAAAGTGACACGAGAGAAACTGTGGATGATGGTGGCTGCAGCTCGAAAGGCAGGGAAAACGGCATTTTTTGTCGGTGCAAGAGTGATCATCGACGGGAAAGAAATGCGGCCAAATCAGAACATTTGAGAGAGAGCCAGAGTCTAACTCGGACAGAACTGGTAGGCCTAAAAACTGCCTAATTGCCAGGTGAAACGTAGCCTTTTATTATAAAACATTTACAAAACGACTTGAATGAGAAAAGGCTGACCTGAGAACTGGTAAACTAAACACTAACTATGGGTGAATAACTACTTATTGTAAAGTCTACCAATGTCTCTCCCTTGTGGTGGTAAGAATACTTTGGTAACTTTATGACCAGTATTTGTTCGTTTTTTGTTGGAGAGGTTAATAATGGGATGGAAATCCTTTTGAGTTACATATCCTTAGGAAAATATTATATTAGCATAACAAGGTTGTTGGTTGAAGTTTGTCTTTATCTCTTTGTTCAACAAATGTCAGGGGTATTTGTAATTTACTCAAAATGAAGGCTATTTTCGTGTATTGCAAACGGTTTAATGCAGACTTACTTTCTACAAGAGACTTGTTCTTCCGATTTAGTTWAAAAAAAAAATCTATTTCAGTAACGATATCTAGTTATCATATGGCAACAACCAACCTGCAGGTGTAGCAGTTTTAAGAGGTGCATTTAAAGGGAAGGTCATCAGTAGTAAGACTCACCACTCTGGACGTTGTTTAATTTTAACAGTGATTTTCAACAGTGAAATGTTTTTATTAGGGAATATTTATGCATCCAACAACTGACAAAACAACAGGATACTATTTCAAGAATTTGAAGAAGAGAGTTATAGGTGTATTTCAGGATATCAAAATTATCTTAGGTGGAGATTTGAATTCTGTATCTAATGTGATGATTGACAGATATGCCCCTCCTAACAGATCCAGCATTGTTAATCCTATATTTAATCATCAATGTCTTGGTCTTGGATTAGTCGATATTTGGAGATCTAAATATCCTGATAAAAAGGACACTTGGAGAAACAGTACATCCTGCATTCACTGGAACAGGCCCAGGTCCACTCCTTTTGCATGAAGAAAAGATGCCGGAAAAGGGGACACAGATCGGGGATCCTTCTGAGAATCCAGAGGCGAGCGAGTAATCGCCCAATGCCTTTCATTCTTCTTGCTAACGTGCAATCATTGGAAAATAAAATATTTTTCTACTACAGGAAAAGGCAGGCCGAACAAGCCCCCATTAACATCGACAGGGCTGGAGCGGGTCGAGAGTTTCAAGTTCCTTGGTGTCCACATCACCAACGAACTATCATGGTCCAAACAAACCAAGACAGTCGTGAGGAGGGCACGACAAAACCTTTTCCCCCTCAGGAGACTGTAGAGATTTGGCATGGGTTCCCAGATCCTCAAAAGGTTCTAGAGCTGCACCATCGAGAGCATCCTGACCGGTTGCATCACCGCCTGGTGTGGCAACTGCTCGGCATCTGACCGTAATGCGCTACAGAGGGTAGTGTGAACGGCCCAGTACATCACTGGGGCCAAGCTTCCTGCCATCCAGGACCTATATAATAGGCGGTGTCAGAGGAAAGCCCATAAAATTGTCAGAGACTCCAGTTATCCAAGTTATAGACTGTTTTCTCTGCTACCGTAAGTGGTACCGGAGCGCCAAGACTAGAACCAAAAGGCTCCTCAACAGCTTCTACCCCCAAGCCATTAGACTGCTGAACAATTCATAAAAATCGCCGCTGGACAACTTACATTGACCCCCTCCCTTTTATACACTGCTGATACTCACTGTTTGTTTGTTACCTATGCTCAGTCACTCCGCCCCACCTACATGTACAGATTACCTCAACTAGCCTGTACCCCCGCACACTACCGGTGCCCCCTGTATATAGCCTCGTTATTGTTATTGTGTTACTTTTTATTATTACTTTTTATTTTAGCCGACTTGGTAAATATTTTATTTTTCTTGAACTGCACTGTTGGTTAAGGGTTTGTTAGTAAGCATTTCACGGTGAAGTCTACACTTGTTGTATTTGGCGCATGTGGCAAATAAAGTTTGATTTGCTTTGATTTGATTTGACATGTCCAGACAGTCAAGAATTGACTTCTGGTTGATTTCTAATTCATTAGATAACACTGTAGTCYAGGTATCAATTGAACCATCAATTCTTACTGATCATAAAGTTAGATTCTTACCTTTAAATATTAATGGATCTGAAGTTAATAAACCAAATCAGAGTTATTGGAAACGCAATAATAGACCGTTGGAAGATGATTATTTCAAGACGGATGCCAAAGATATTATACAAGAAAATTGTAGGAAGCCCAACTATTTAAGTCTTATGGAAAATATTGGGAATTAATGAAGTATGAAATAAGACAAACAGCCATGAAGATAGGTAAAGAAATTGCTGAACTTAGAAGATTGAGGGAAGATGAACTTGTTAAGGAAATACTTTCTCTAATCTCTATGGAGGACCTTGATGAAGAAGGAAAGGGTCAGTTATTTTCTTTACAACTAGAAATGGACCGAATGTATGAAGAGAGAGCAAAGGGTGCATTTGTAAGATCAAGAAGGAGATGGTTGGAGGAAGGTGAAAAAAAACACAAAATACTTTTACAATTTAGAGAGAAAAAAATCTGAATTTACATCTATTCATGAACTTAATATAGATGGCAAAGAAAAGGAAAACCCCAAATATATTWGAAAATATTTTTCAGAATTCTATGGTTACATTTATACCAGTAATGCCTGTCCTACTAGTGACATATCTGCCTTTCTAGACTCTGTCAAAGACAATGCAAAATTCATAGGTGAAGACCTCCAACAGTCGTGTGAGTAATTTATTTCTATTAATGAACTCAAAAAATTCATCAGCAAGTTAAAAGAGAACAAATCTCCAGGGAATGATGGCATTATTAGAATTCTATAAATATTTTTAGGGGGATATTGTGTAATTTGTATTTAATGTTTTTAAGGGGGCAATTGATTCCGGGGTCCTGCCTGTTTCTATGACACAAGGCCTCATTTCTGTAATCCCCAAACCAAACAAAGATCCTATGATGTTAGAAAATTGGAGACCAATCACATGAATGAACAATGATGGAAAGCTACTTGCATCCATCGTTGCAGAAAGACTTAAAACAGGTATTGACTAAATCATTGATGATACCCAGTCTGGTTTTATGACGGGCAGACATATATGTAATAATATTTGACTAGTATTGGTCTTGATAGACAACAATGAGCACATTATGGAAGATGGCTTTATTTATTTGTAGACTGTTACAAGGCTTTTGATACAGTTGAACATTAWTTTATTTTTGAGACTCTTCGATATTTTGGTTTTGGTCAATATTTTCAAAGTGTAATTAAGACACTTTACAATAATAGCAACAGCTCTGTTAAATTATCCCATGGAACTTCACAGAGATTCGACATTAGACACGGAATCAAACAAGGATGCCCAATATCTCCTTTCTTATTTTTATAGGTCACACAAGTTATGGCACTTCATATACATAAGGATAGTTTTAGGGGAATTCAGATACAAGACAAGAGATCAAATGTTCACAATTGGCTGACGACACCACTGTTTTCTTTGAAAGATAATAATGACGCCAGGAAAGCTATTGAGTGTATTAATACCTTCTCACGTGTATTTGGTTTATCTCCGAATATTGGGAAATGTGAATTATTTGCGTTGAAAAGATGTGACTTAAACTCAGTATGGAATATCCCTGTAAAAGATGTGATCACATATCTTGGTATTAAAGTTAGCAAAGATCAGAAAGAAAGGGCCAACTTAAATTTCTCTCCTATTGTAGAGAGAATTGGAAAGAGATTTAACTCCTGGTTATTAATTAAGAGATCTTTCTTTATCTGGACGTGTACTTTTATCAAAATCTGAAGGTCTGTCCAGATTAGTTTATACCTCATTTGCCTTGGATGTTGCTCTGTCAGTAACTAAAATGGTTGATACTAAATTATTTAACTTCACATGGAGGAATAAACCTCATTATTTAAGAAAAGCGGTAATATGTAGCACCCAAAGTGAGGGAGGGTTGAACGCTCTGGATTTCAAAACGACTAAGATAATCTTTAAGATCAAATGGACACAAACCTATTTAAGAAATAAGGATTGCATTTGGAATATAATCCCTAATTTAATATTCCAACAGATTGGTGGTCTAGAATTCTTACTCAAATGCAACTTTGATGTGGGTAAAATCCCTATTAAGCTTGCTGACTTTCATAAACAAGTACTTCTAACTTAGAAACTCATGTACAAACATCATTTTTCCTCACATAGATATACAATCTGGAATAATAAATAATTCTTTGTTTTTCTAGAACTGGTTTGACAACAACATCATCTGAGTTAAACAATTATTGAATAATGATGGACAACTATGTGATTATCCAGAATTCATGAGAACACACAATGTTACATTCAGTCCTGAGAAGCATCACATTTTTGTTAGAGCTGTCCCTAAAGGTGCTATTCTTCTTTTAGGAGAATATAACAATACTCCAAGTGCAACTGTTGAGAATTCTGTAGCCTCAATACAACTAGAAGGAATTGACATTTTAAACTYTAAATGTAATAACATGTATATAAGGAAACTATGTCAATATGTTACTATTCCCTCTGCTAAAATGTACTGGAATGCAGCCAAAGGACAAGTTAACTGGAACAAAGTCATGTTGTTGTCTGGCAAATGTTGTATATCTAATAAGGTGAAAGAATTATCTTACACACTCATTCATAGAATCTACTCTGTAAAGACCTTCAATATACACAGATTTAAAATAGCTATTGACAACAAATGTGTATTTTGTGGTTGTGACCCAGAAACTGTTGACCGTTTATTTTAGGACTGTTCTTATGTCAGAAGATTTTGGAGTGAGTGAGAAGATTTTATTGGAAAAAAAACAACTATTAATGTTAATCTGAGAGACTCTGATATTATGTTTTATTTTGGTCCAAATGATATGGACCCTGATTTAACTTTCATTGTTCATTCGTTTTGGAAGATTCTTTATCTATAAAATGAAGCAGAAAACAAACCCCTATTCACACTATTTAGACAGAATTGAAATATTATTTTGAAATTATCAGTAAATGTAAAAACAAAAATGCAATACGCACCCTCAACCTTTTTGACAACTTGAAAATGTATTCGATATGTTAGGTTTATGTACTCGTGTTTGTATATTTCTGTTTTTGTATTTGTTGTGTTCATAATAAAACGTAGTTTTTTTTAAAGACATGAAAAAAAATAGATACTTTCAAAATCTTAACTAGCAAGGTAGACAAGCAGTCATCATCATGAATCACGTCGGCAATTTACTGGCAAATCCTTTTCAATCCTTGTCATATGAACAGAAATTATAGATAAAACATATCGGTGCTCATCGGCCATTGTACCTAAACATTACACAACAAGTTGGAAATCGAAAATTCAACAATGAGTGGTTTGGAAGTAATCAGTGGCTAATGCAATCGTTGCAAAGCAATCACCAGCCTGCTATTCAGTGGAGTGGGTGGTCCAAGTTTGGCTTTATGGGTCTCTTGTTCAAGCTTAAAAGGATAAACATTCATGCTGTCAATCCAGGAAGACTTCTGTCAGGTTTCAAAACAACTGAAACTCAGAACTGGGAAATCTCAGACTTCAATGAGTTCAAGACAACTGGGAACTCTGAAAAAATGTTGCTTCGACTGGGAAAATACATTTTAAACGGTCATCCAACTCAGATTTCCAAGTCGGGTACTCAGGCCTCTTTCTAGAGCTCTGATCTGAAGACCACTGACGTCATGATTCAACCTTGTTTTTTCCCAGTTCCAAGTTGTCTTGAAAGCACCATAAATCCAGAGAATGCCAGACTTTGATGATAATTTGCCCACAAGGATCGCAGTGCCACCTTCCTGTATAAGTGAGCACAGCAGAACAAGGTAAGTCCAAAAATGTATTATATGCTGCTGTATAAATGATGTAATATGCTAGCATTGAAAGTCATGCTAAGTGTGTGTTATGTAGTAAGCCGTTGGTAGCCCATGTGTCTCACCCTAGTGTGTCTCCATTTACCCCTCATAACTCCTGTTCTGACTTGGTGGTGCACACGTAGCCTATAACCTGTTTTAGAGAAATGTAATCATCAAATATTGTAAGAGTTTTCATTTTCTGCTGATGTGCCCCCTTTATTTATCCTACTGTTCTGACTTGGTGTACAGGGAGAATACTGTAAGAACGGCCCATGTTCTGAGTTCTGTCGCTGTACATTTCAAAAGTGCTGAACAAATAGTTATATTGACTACATCTGTCCTAGCTCGCTCATTAATGTCTTGCCTCTTATCCACTCATCGTCCCCTTATGCCATAGTTTGTACATCTCAATTATCAGTAGAAACCACATTTGTTTAAACAAGTCAGTCATATCAGCMATGTTTTTTTTTAAAGGCAGTAAATGAAGCTGAATGAACTGRTTTGCTGCCAGACTAGGCTCCGCTGATAGCCAGGTGTAGAGGTGGTAAGGATTCACTCCATGGTGCAGAAAAGAAAGCTCTGCTGTTGGGACAGCTTTATGTAAGCCCTAACAATGTGTGCACCATTTGTCACAGTTATAGTGGAATTAATGTATTGTTTAGTGTTGTGTTGTGTTGTGGCTTTGCTGGCTTGCATAAAAATAAAAAATAATTATTTGCCCCACAAAGATTTACATTCTAAAATCGCCACTGACCGGCGGCCATCTTACTGGTAGTAATTGGAAGTTAAAGTTTCAATTAAATGTAAATGTCAATAGTGCACCAGAGGTCTGAAGCGATAGGTCCATTCTATGAATTCTATTTCTATAACTGAAATGACACTCACCGTGTATTCAATAGTATGCCGTGTCTCAACAGATGATGGGCAAAACACAAATACTTCAGATGATGTAAAATAGGGTCTAAGCTAATTAGAGTTTTAGATCATTTACATTAAAACTTAAAACATGACATTATAGTTTGAGAATCAAACTCAACCGTTTATCTTTTTCAGTGATGAAGACATGGACGGCTTACGGTAGGGTGGGGTCTGCAAAACGGGTCAACTTTGAGCAGCTCTATCTGCTGAATTCTTTGGCATTCAGCTCCAAAATGTCACTTTCTGACCACTTCTACCATGGGCATGTATGAAAGGTTTCATTCAAGTAAAAAAGGGGGCAGTCAGAAAGTGATTGAAATCATATGGAATGTCCCTAAAGAGCTCCGTGGCCTAGGTGCAATTATCAACAAACAGTGAGGATGGCAACGGAAAGAGATGCTCTGTAAAACTWACCAAAGCATGAGCCCTGGCCTTAACGGCTCCATGAAGGTCTAGTGCGATACGACAAACAAACTATATGACACATGAATCAGAGTAGTACATCCATCTCAATCTTCAAAATAGCAGATTTGAAATAAAGTGGCATAATTATATATTTTTTCAAAATAAGTGGATGACTAATACAACAAAAATAGCTAAATGTGCAGGTGTTTGATAAAATAATTGTGCATTTGTCAATGGGAATGTGTGGCTGCATTCCCCAGACGTAGGCTTTGAAATAATGCCCCCGTTACTGGTCACGCAGTGGAATAATCAGTCCCCCCTTCAGCAGAGCTGGTAGAATGATTTATTCTCATTTTGGTGGCTAGATTGGAGTTTTAATGTATTTAACGAATTGCATCCCATTGGGAAAATGATGGAAGAGGGGGAGGGAGGAGCGTCTGATTTGGCTGCATGACCAAATTGTGGAATTTACAATCGAATCCCCATATCTAGACAAGAGCACAGGGATGGCTTGATCTCGGGTTTGGGTCYGGTTTGGGTTTGGGGGTGTGTCACTGTCACATCAGCAGCAGACCAGAGGCCATCTCGCTCATKATTTCTTGAGCCCAAACACTAGGGCCATCCACTTCAGCCACCTCCACGGTGCCTGAGAGCAAATGCCTCAACATGCGTGAATTCACAGCTGATAAGATTTTTATTTTATTTTTTATTTCAACTTTATTCAACCAGGTAGGCCAGTTGAGAACAAGTTCTCATTTACAACTGCGACCTGGCCAAGATAAAGCAAAGCAGTGCGACAAAAACAACAACACAGAGTTACACATTGGATAAACAAACGTACAGTCAATAACACAATAGAAAKATCTATATACAGTGTGTGCAAATTAAGTAAGGAGTTAAGGCAATAAATAGGCKAATAGTGGCGAAGTAATTACAATTAAGCAATTTACACTGGAGTGATAGACGTGCAGATGAGGATGTGCCATTAGAAATACTGGTGTGCAAAAGAGCAGAAAAACAAATATGGGGATGCGGTAGGTAGTTGGTTGGATGGGRTATTTACAGATGGMCTGTGTACAGCTGCAGCGATCGGTAAGCTMCTCTGACAGCTGARGRTTAAAGTTAGTGAGGGAGATATAAGTCTCCAYCTTCAGTGATTTTTGCAATTCGCTCCAGTCATTGGCAGCAGAGAACTGGAAGGAAAGGCGGCCAAAGAGGTGTTGGCTTTTGGGATGATCAGTGAGATATACCTGCTGGAGCGCGTGCTACGGGTGGGTGTTGCTATGGTGACCAGTGAGCTGAGATAAGGCGGCACTATACCTAGCAGAGCAAGTGGGTTTGGCGACGAATATGTAGCGAGGACCAGCCAACGAGAGCATACAGMTCGCAGTGGTGGGTAGTATATGGGGCTTTGGTGACAAAACGGATGGCACTGTGATAYACTGCATCCAAATTGCTGTGTATAGTGTTGGAGGCTAATTTGTAAATGACATCGCCGAAGTCAAGGATCAGTAGGATGGTCAGTTTTACGAGGGTAAGTTTGGCAGCACGAGTGAAGGAGGCTTTGTTGCAAAAAAGGAAGCCCGATTCTAGATTTAACTTTGGATTGGAGATGCCTAATGTGAGTCTGGAAGGAGAGTTTACAGTCTAGCCAGACACCTAGGTATATACAGTCAGAACCGTCCAGAGTAGTGATGCTAGTCGGGTGGGCGGGTGCGGGCAGCGATCGGTTGAAGAGCATGCATTTCATTTTACTAGCTTTAAAGATCTCAGCACCAGCACTTATGAAAGGGGAAGAGCCAGGACAAGCCAATCGACTTAGAGAGCAGAAGGTGGCCTTTGGTTAAGAGAGAGAGATACTGTACGGAGGAGTGACATTGTCTGCAGACCGCATTTATTATTTCTACATTCAGCTACAGCCCTGTATAGCAGGAGCCTGGTGAAATACAACTTCCTAACATATTCAGCAGGCAGAGCTGAGGAGAGCCCTTGGATTTACAGTGCCAAAGACTATCATGTAACATTCTGCCTGTGTCATGAAGATAAATGCTACATCTTATTTTGCTATTTTCCCGGTTGTTCAAAAGGAAACAAGTGCATAACAATAAAGTACTCTGATTTAGAACCTCTGTTCAAACTGGTGCTTTAAACAACAAATCAGAGCGTGGAGATAAAGTCCCTAGTAAACATTTATGGGAGATACATAAAAAAAATAGCTGTAGTTGTTAGGGAGGGAGACAATGCATGTCTATAGGCTTTTCAGTATTGTAGTATTGCATATACTCGGTGGGCCAGTTTCCCGGACACAGATTATGCAGAGTCCTGGAGTAAAAAGCTACTTCAATCGAGAATCTCCATTGCAAACGCTTTTAATTCCTGGGCTAGGCTTAATTTGTGTCTGGGAAACTGGACCTCAATGCATTACGTCGGCTTATTTTAACTAGGTTTGATGATAACGCCATTGTACAATTAGATATGATCTGACCCGTAAGAAACTGTTACAACAAGAATGAGATGAATGTTTTTTTCAGTTTTAGAAAACAAATGACTTAGCACATGAGCCAGTAGCTTCCTATGGAAAGAACGTCAAAGAAGATGCATTGGGAACAAAATATGGACAAACAGGAACAAAAATGTTGGCGAGCAATGAGAGGCCGTTATTAATCAAGTAAATGGCATCTAATGAGCTGCCCTTTCAAATTCCAGCCTCGTCTGGAGGGAACTGATGGCTGTTAATATTTAATACATACACGTGTCATCATGTCACAAATCAATCTGTCCCTCCAATTAGTTCAAATTAATTAAATCGATGGTCAAGAACCACTCCTGTTTAATGCGAATTGCTGACATCAGTACAGTAATGATTTATTTGGGACTGTGAATGAGCTTTTTAGTAAGTCAAATAGAATAGGCAGTTTTTCTTCGACTGTCCAATGCACGGCCTGCTGTTGAGCAATTTCTCTCATCCTAACTTCAACTTCAACTTCCAAATGAAGCAATTTCAATGAAAGTCATTCTCGGGGTTCTACCGACCACCAGTGAGGCGGTAGAAGTATTAGCACTAAAAGTGGGCGTTTACTGCCAGGACTYCCTGGGTAGGCAGCCAGGCAGGGTGTTAAACAGATATTTCCACCACGCGTCAAGGCAACGGAACAGCCAGCGGGTCATAAATATGCATGCACCGAGGGTGTTCATGGAAAGCAATAAGGCATCATCATCTTCACAGAGAGCACCCTGCTGTCACTCTGCTCCGCAGTCACCATTAATAAACACTGACAACATGACCGCTTGACCTGTCCCTGTGGCCATGCGGGTGAAAGATGCCTGCCCCACCCCCACCCTCAATGAGAGTGGGTGCACAGCTAACTATGTGCGTGTGCAAAAACAGAGTGTTGAACATACGTTTTTATTTGTATMTTTTTTATTTAATCAGGGGAGCCCATTGAGACCAGGGACTCATTTTCAATGGAGCCCTGAGGACAACTAATTCAACACAAACTTTCCAGTGAAAAAAAGACATGTACTGAATGTAGCTTAGTAGCTACCAGACCTGTGCTACCCATGTCATGCCATTACATCCTTCGGCTAAGGTAAAGCAGCAAACATGGATGCCTGCATACAGTATAGACCACCCGTACTCAACTGGCAGACAGCGAACCGGATCCGGACCCAGAACGGAGTCAATACAGACCGCAGGTCGTGAAAAAAAAATATATATATATTAAAAATATATAATAATTGTCGGTCAGGCTTCGACCCGTGGACTCATATAAACCCACATAAGACATGGAAGAATGCATATAATTTCAGGAAATTAGCTTTAAAACAGTAAAGAAAATCTCTGCCCCATGCAAAATGTGTGGAATTGTGGGAAATTAGCTTAAAAACTGCAACATTTTCTATCCGCCAACAAGAGGGGTGTGAACAGTTCGGGGTCGCATGGGTTGCGAGGTGAGGATTTGTTACTACGCCGATAAATTACATTATCCATCCGGCCCTTTGCCACCTAGGAAATTTGTGTGACGGCACCTTCTCAAATAGTACTTGAGTACCCCTGGTATAGACGATGCGGACTACAATTCTGCTAACATGCCATGCGTCTAATGACAGAGAGACGGACGTAATGGTGATGCTAGTATTACGTAACGATACTGCATGTTACATCTCTATTCACTGCAGGAACCTAGTGATTTATATTTGAACAAACAAACACAGCGCCATGGTGACGCTGGTCTAGCCTCAGGTTGCAGAGGCGTTGTGGACAAACAGAACAGGGGAGGGCTTGTCACACCTGAGCTGCTGTTGCTCCTTGTCTAAGAGGATTAACCTTTGCATGGACTTGTCTCCATTAGAAGTGTTCTGCAGCAAAGCGGGCGCCTGGGAGCAAGCTGTTGAACTGGGGGATTTTCCTTAGGAAACCACCCATCTTGTTTGATCTCCACAAGAGGAGAGGAGAGGAGAGGAGAGGAGAGGAGAGGAGAGGAGAGGAGAGGAGAAGAGAGGAGAGGAGAGGAGAGGAGACAACCAGCAGCAGCTGGGGGCTGGCTTGGTATTTAGAGAAATACACTTCTCCACCAGACAGACAGACAGCAGCAGCATTAACCTAGATTCGATTCTAACTAACATAATAAAAAAATCACAATCAAAATGTGTCCGTTTAAGCTAGACATATCTTTTTTTGCATTAGATGCATCTCAATCCACTGTATCCGCCTATGTCGCACTTCCGCATCTGTGGTAAAAGGTGGCAGAGCTAGAGCGATGTTTGTCAAACCATGAGACATTCTGAACATCGGTCTTCTCACAAAAACGAACAGTTTGACCTACAAACTATTGACCCCCACAACTGTAAGGGGACTCGTCTGAAGTCGGTGACCACACTGTGGAAAGGGGAGATTCTCACAAATACGATGATGTTCTCCATTTTGTTCTACGACCCCCTCAAGTGTCACGGACTTGTCTGAAGGTAACAGTGACCGGAAATAAAAATGTAACTACCCAGAAAAAGTGGTTAAATTTGTTTTTTTTAAAACACACAAAAAATGTGTTATATATATATACAGTGTGTATGTATATATACTGTACAGTACCAGTCAAAAGTTTGGACACACCTACTCATTCTGTCACGTAGACGCTGGAAGTTGAGAAGCAGGTGGTAAGTGTCGTGGGGAACAGCATCAGCCAGGGACAAGGAACCACCGGTCTGAGAAGGGAGACATGAAAAGAAGGTGAGATATGGTAACCACTGGGAAGCTGTAACCAATAAGTCACCGCATTGACCCTCCGGAGAACATTGAATGGCCCCACAAACCCGGGGGGGAGCCAGACGCGATCCCCTGGATGGAACACTGGAGTCTCACTGCGGTCTATTTGCTCCTTCTTACGGTGGATGGCACACTGGAGTCTGACGTGAGCCTCGCTCCAGACTTCTTGGCGCCTGAACCACTCATCAAACGCAGGAGCGTCGGTCTGGCCCGGGGTCCACTGAGCCAGGMCCGTCCGAAAACCCAGAACACACTGGAAGGGAGTCAGCCCGGTGGGGGAGTGACTTAACAAATTCTGGGCGTACTCCGCCCATGGAAGGAGTCACCCATGACCCACTCACCCCACTCACCCATGACGGTCTCTTTTTCCATTTATGAATGTGTTATTCAATGCATTTATCTGGGCTATAGTAGTAAAGGCCAAATTCAATATTCGATATTTATATATGTTTGATACCTAATGGGTCCAACATTTTTTTAATGAAATAACTAAATGATCCATAGTATGACCATCTTTGTCACAGGTTCTGTTTTTTTGTGTTGTTTCCTCAGGTTACTGCTGGAGGGCACCCTTACCTTTCTAGTTTCCAGGTTACCCTGATTATTTCTTATTGGTTTCACCTGTGTTTAATTACCTTCTCTGTTCACCAGGTTGCCTGGTTATTTAGGTTCGTCAGTTGGCCTGTATCGTTGCTTTGGTCTCATGTTTTGTAAGTGTGCTCTTGCCTTGTTTCTTTTAAGACTCTAAGTAAAAGTTCTGGATTTACCTCTGCTTGCTGTGTTTCTCTGCGTCTGGGTTCGAGTTCGTACAAGCATTACTGTCACAATCTTAAAACAATTCCATATGTCAGTTTAGAACCCCCCTTTAGAATTACAGGGGTTAAAGACAGGAGGTGACTAACTGTTTGTAAAGGCTCTCTATACACTCTATCCTTTGCTGAAAGGCTAAAAATGATGACCCTGTGTAGGTCATTTTAAAGTATTTACTGAAGCACTGAAAAAAGATCCCAACTCAGTGCAATTTCATACAGAGTGCTGATGTAATCAACAACGCATTTGAAAAACGAAAGTAAAATTATGTTTCAACTTCCCGTTTAGAAATTCCAATTCCAATAAGTTCCAATAATCAAAGTCCACACCCGATMTAATGAATTCACTGTATTGGAAAACCCCCAGCTAAATGACTGTAAGGTCCATAAGTCTGTGCTCCTTACACTCCACTACAGTCTAGGCCCTATTAGCTGTGATTTATGGGTTCATAACTTTAATTGCTGAAGGGCAGCTGCTCTGTTTCATGATTCAACCCAGTTTTCCAGTGTGTTAACTGCATCACCTGCTGTGATGCAGGACGTTTCTGATAAATAACCCGCCACCTCTGGCTCTATTCAGGAAAACCCCAGCCAGAGATCGCTTGATCTGAAGACAGAGGATGTGTCCTAAACGGCACCCTATTCCCTGTATATGCCCATAGGGCTATGGTCAAAAGTAGTGTCCTKGGGKATAGGGTGCCATTTGGGACGTAATCAGATTCATTCATCACTTATGAGGCGGGGACCCCTTACATGGTGCTTCTAATTTGGACGGGGGTAATTRGTTCGATTACTGGAAGCATTCTAACAGGAGGAGGAGAATGTGGAAGATCTGTCCCCGCTGTGTGCAGTCAGACTACCAGCATCTTGTTCACTATTATAAGAGGTTGTTGTTGCAGGAGAAGAAACTACCGGGTACTCATCAGTCCCATAGTTTTAGAGCATCCTCACTGTTTTGCATTTAAAATCTAATCAGTCACTCCGGTGTACTTGATTGGCAGGCAGCGTTGACAGGCAGATCAAGAGCAAGGTGAGAAAAGCTACATATTAAGATGCCGTCTAATCAGTTATCATTGTAATCACTTCCTTTTGGTAAATTGCTTGATATTTGCCGTATTGATGACTAAGGACTAGAGCTGGGACGGTAAACTTGTCACGTTCTGACCTTAGTTCCTTTGTTTTGTCTTTTGTTTTAGTTGGTCAGGGCGTGAGTTGGGTGGGTAATCTATGTTTTCTATTTCTGTGTTGGTTTTCTGTGTTTGGCCTGATATGGTTCTCAATCAGAGGCAGCTGTCAATCGTTGTCCCTGATTGGGAACCATATTTAGGTAGCCTGTTTTCTGTTGGGTTTTGTGGGTGGTTGTCTTCAGTCTTTGTGTGTCTGCACCAGATAGAACTGTTTCGGTTTTCACTTTTGTTGTTTTTGTATTTGAAGTGTTCAGTTTTGGATTTATTAAATTAGGATGAACACTAACCACGCTGCGCTTTGGTCCTCTCCTTCCACCGACGAAAGCCGTTACAAAACTGAAAATGATTGACACCGACTTATCGCGGACATTTTGCTGATGTCGTACATTACAATAAATAACCTATAGGGACCTACTAGTGAAATGTGACGTTTTAAATTGAATATATGGATGCGTTTTAAATCTGACAATTGACAGCAACCAACATTCAAAGTAGTTTTTTTTTAAACAACTGTGGTGCACATTATCGTTTAATTTATTTGTTATCGTAAAAATTCAGTCAATTTATCATGATATGAATTTTGTCCATATCACCCAGGTCTACTTAGTACTACTATTACTACTAAGTGTAAATCAAATCAAATTGTATGGGTCACTTACACATATTTTGACTATAAACATAGGGCAGAAGTCTCTAAGGTGGTGCAGGATAGAGTACAGAGTGGTAGCAGGCTAGTAACAGTGACTAAGGTTCAGGGCAGGGTTCTGGGAGGAGGRTGGCTGTTGGTGACTATTTAACAGTCTGATGGCCTGMAGATAGAAMTTTTTCAGTCTCTTGGTCCCAGCTTTGATGCACCTGTACTGTCTCCACCTTCTAGATAGTAGTGGGTTGAATAGGTTGTGGCTTGGGTAGCTAGAGGTCCTTGATGATCTTCTTGGCCTTCTTATGACATCTGGTGCTATAGATGTCCTGACGGGCAGGCAGTGTGCCCCCGCTGATGCGTTGTGCTGACTGCACCAACCTCTGGATAGTCCTCCGGTTGCGGACGGTGCAATTGCCGTACCAGGCGGAGATACAGCCCGACAGGATGCTCTCAGTAAGGATGCTCTCAAGAAGTTAGTGAGGGTCTTAGGAGCCAAGCTGAATTTCTTCAGCCTCCAGAGGTTGAAGAGCTGTTGCGCCTTCTTCACCACACTGTTTGTTTGAATGGACCATTTCAGGTTATCAGGGATGTGCACGRCAAAGAACTTGAATCATTTCACCCTCTCCACTGCGGCCCTGTTGATGTGGATGGGGGCGTGCTCTCTCTGCTGTCTCCTGAGGTCCATGATCAGCTCCTTTGTAMTGTTGATGTTAAGGGTGAGGTTATTTCCCTGACACGACTCCGCCAGGTCACTCAACTCCTCCATGTAGGCTGTCTCGTCATTGTTGTTAATCAGGCCTACCACAGTTGTGTCGTCAGCAAACTTGATGATTGAGTTGGAGACGGGTGTGGCCACGCAGTCATGGGTGAACAGGGAGTACAGGACGGGGCTGAGCACGCACCCCTGTGCCCTAGAACACTAAGGTAACCTGCCTAAATGACTACCGACCCGTAGCACTCACGTCTGCAGCCATGATGTGCTTTGAAAGGCTGGTCATGGCTCACATTAARGCCATTATCCCAGAAACCTTAGACCCACTCCAATTTGCATACCACCCCAACAGATCCACAGATGATGCAATCTCTATCGCACTTCACACTGCCCTTTCACACCTGGACAAAATGAACACCTATGTGAGAATGCTATTCATTGACTACAGCTCAGCGTTCAACACCATAGTGCCCTCAAAGCTCATCACTAAGCTAAGGACCCTGGGACTAAACATCTCCCTCTGCAACTGGATCCTGGACTTCCTGACGGGCCGCCCCCAGGTGGGAAGGGTAAGTAACAACACATCTTTCACGCTGATCCTCAACACGGAGGCCTCTCAGGGGTGCGTGCTCAGTCCCCTCCTGTACTCCCTGTTCACTCAAGACTGCATGGCCAGGCACGACTCCAACACCATCATTAAGTTTTCCAATGACACAACAGTGGTAGGCCTGATCACCAACAATGATGAGACAGCCTATAGGGGACAGGTCAGAGACCTGGCCTTGTGGTGCCAGGATAYCGTGTGTTAACAAACCTCCAAACGAGCTTCAATGCCATACAACACTCCTTCCGTGGCCTCCAACTGCTTWTAAAAGCTAGTAAAACTAAATGCATGCTTTTCAACCAATCGCTGCCCGCACCCGGCTTTCAACCGATCGCTGCACGCACCCAGAGTATCATCCCTACTCTGGACGGTTCTGACTAAGAATATGTGGACAACAACAAATACCTAGGTGTCTGGCTAGACTGTYAACTCTCCTTCRAGACTCATATTAAACATCTCCAATCCAAAATTAAATCTAGAATCGGCTTCCTATTTCGCAACAAAGCCTCCTTCACTCASGCTGCCAAACATACCCTCGTAAAACTGACRATCCTARCGATCCTCGACTTCGGCGATGTCATTTACAAAATAGCCTCCAACACTCTACTCAGCAAACTCAATGCAGTCTATCACAGTGCCATCCGTTTTGTCACCAAAGCCCCATATACCACCCACCACTGCGACCTGTATGCTCTTGTCGGCTGGCCCTCGCTACATATTCATAGCCAGACCCACTGGCTCCAGGTCATCTATAAGTCTTTGCTAGGTATCTCAGCTCACTGGTCACGATAACAACACCCACCCGTAACACGCGCTCCAGCAGGTATATCTCACTGGTCATCCCCAAAGCCAACAACTCCTTTGGCCTCCTTTCCTTCCAGTTCTCTGCTGCCAGTGACTGGAACGAATTGCAAAAATCGCTGAAGTTGGAGACTTATATCTCCCTCACAAACTTTAAACATCAGCTATCTGAGCATCTTACCGATCTCTGCAGCTGTACACAGCCCATCTGTAAATAGGTCATTCAATCTACCTACCTCATCCCCATGTTGTTTTTATTTACTTTTTTGCTCTTTTGCACACCAGTATTTCTACTTGCACATCATCATCTGCACATCTATCACTCCAGTGTTAATTTGCTAAATTGTAATTACTTCGCTACTATGGCCTATTTATTGCCTTACCTCCTCACACCATTTGCACACTGTATATAGACTTTTTTTCTATTGTGTTATTGACTGTATGTTTGTTTATTCCATGTGTAACTCTGTGTTGTTGTTTGTGTCGCACTGCTTTGCTTTATCTTGGCCAGGTCGCAGTTGTAAATGAGAACTTGTTCTCAACTGGCCTACCTGGTTAAACTAAGGTGAAATAAAATAAAATATTTAAAAAAATTACAACCTCTCCCTCAGCGTGATCAAGACAAAGGACCTCTATACCAGGCGGTGTCAGGGGAAGGCCCCAAAAATTGTCAAAGACTCCAGCCACCCTAGACATAGACTGTTAGGTCCTGTTAAGTAGACTGTTAAGTCTAGGTCCAAGAGGCTTCTTAAACAGCTTCTACCACCAATCCATAAGACTCCTGAACAGCTAATGAAATGCTACCCAGACTATTGGCATTGTCCGCCCCCCCCCCCTTTTATGCCGCTACTACTCTCTGTTTATAATCTCTGCATAGTCACTTAGCTCTACCTGCATGTACATATTACCTCAATTACCTCGACTAACCGGTGCCCCCACACATTGACTCTGTGCCGGTACTATATTCTTATGTTCTTAATTCCATTCCTTTACTAGATMTGTGTGTATTGGGTATGCTGTGTAATTGTTAGATATTACTTGTTAGATTTTCCTGCACTGTCGGAGCTAGAAGCACAAGCATTTCCCTCTACCTGCAATAGCATCTGCTAAACATGTGACCAATAAAATMTCATTTGATTTGGTACCCCCTGTATATAGTCTCGCTACTGTTATTTTACTGATGCTCTTTAATTACTTGTTATTCTTATCTTTTACTTATGTATTTTTTACTTAACACTTATTTTTCTTAACTGCATTGTTGATTAAGGGCTTGGAAGTAAGCATTTCACTGTAAGGTCTACACCTGTAGTATTCGGCGCACGTAACAAATACAATTTCATTTCATTTCATTTTGTGGGGCTCCCGTGTTGAGGATAAGCGTGTTGGAGGTGCTGTTGTTTACCTTCCCCACATGGGGACGGCCCATCAGGAAGTCCAGGACCTAGTTACACAGGGCAGGGTTCAGACCCAGGGCCCCGAGCTTATTGATGAGCTTGGAGGGCACTATGGTGTTGAAGGCTGAGCTGTGGTCAATGAACAGCATTCTCACATACTGTAGGTATTCCTCTTATCCAGATGGGATAATGCAATGGAATCACCGTGGATCTGTTGGAGCGGTAATCAAATTGTAGTGGGTCTAGGGTGTCGGGTAAGGTGGACTACAGGTTTAGACTGTGGTTGTACAGTAGCTGTCTGACATACTGTATACTAAAGCAATAAGGCCCAAGGGGGTGTGGTATATGGCCAATATACCACGGCTAAGGACTGTTCTTAATCCTGACGCAACGCGGAGTGCCTGGATACAGCCCTTAGCCAATGGTATAATGGCTACATACCGCAAACCCCCGAGGTGCCTTATTTCTATTATAAACTGGTGGCAAACGGAATAAGAACAGTAAAAATACATGTTTTGTCATACCAAACAGCATTCAGACATTTGCATGTGAGAACATGTACCATGACTATGACGTTTAGCCTTTTCACCGTGAAAGCCGTGGTATATGAGACCGTATACCACGGCTTTCACGGTGAAAAGGCCCGTATACCACGGCTTTCACGGTGAAAAGGCTAAACGTCATAGTCATGGTACATGATCTCACATGCAAATGTCTGAATGCTGTTTTAGCCAATCAGCATCTAGTATCCAAACTACCAGGCTTATAAAATTCCATATAGGGCTTCTGACGACAGATCATTTCAATTTGCTGTAAGGTATGACTAGAACGTGAGTCAGTGTCTTATAAAATGAATTGTTTTCCTAGAAATGTCCATGTTTAAGAAAAAAAATAAAACATGTCTATACATAACAGCAAGCAGTAGATACAGCATTACACTGTAAATAAAAGCTGAAACCTGTAGGTAACAACTCTTTATACTCAGGGAAATTGTCATTTCTGACTGCTAAAACCCTCAGTAGCAGCCAGGTAATCCAAAAGAGCGCTTCCCCAAACTAGAAAGTATTTTTTTTATCATCAAACAAACACGCTCTGCAAAAGCAGAGCGAGAGGGAGCCATGTTTGTTGGGAAAATAACATGTTAATATCAAATTGATGTCTTAAGGAACGTACCGACTGTGAAAGTGGGCTGTAGCTGAAGCACATTCGACAGAGAGAGACAAGGCCAATGCCCATATATTTCAAAATCTGCCAGTCTACCCTGTGGTTACCGTCCATGCGCCTTTCTTCATGTGAAACTTCTAGGAAACCAGTACCATTTCCTTTTTCAGTTAATCTAACATTGGATTCCTTGCTTCCAATACCAACATTTCCCTTCGGTTATGTCCCAATTAGTTCTCCTTCCTCCCAAAGTGTGCACTTGCTCACTTCCCTTCACTGATTTGAAAGGAAATGGCTGGTTTAAAAAGTATTGTGGAAAGTCCCACTAGCCCATGCCTCCACCAATCCAATGTTCTTAGAATTATGGTAAGTAGTGAACGAGTGCACACTTCAGAAAGGAGATATTATTGTGATGCACCCTTAGATTGCGCATTGCTCACCTTCGATCATAATGGCATCAGCAATGTGCTGTGTGGCATAACAAAAGAATAYGTCTGCAAATTACTGAATATAATTAGCTTTTCCACAATCCTTTACAGCTAAAGTCACAACAGCATGTGATGTATAGGTGACTGACTATGACTGCAAGGTATGAAGTCTTAAAACGGCATAATTGCTAAATGAACACATGAAAAAATATGAATACCCAAGCAAAAATGTAGTCTTGCCAAATTAGAAAAATTGCTGCTCATATTTTTTTAAATCCCAGTATGTGAAAAAATATTTTTTAAATGATGGGTCAATGCACACTGCCCTCTTACTGTAGCGGAAAATAAAGACATATTTTGTGCATGTTGATAGACTTACGTTAGACAACACAATTAATCACTGTGGCCTGCTTGACGAAAATATACAGTGCTTTCAGAAAGTCTTCAGACCCCTTCCCTTCCTCCACATTTTGTTATGTTACAGCATTATTCTAAAATGGATTAAATAAACCATTTTCTTCATCAATCTACACACAATACCCCATAATGACAACGTGAAAACAGGTTTTTAGACATTTTTGCAAATAAAAAACAGAAATACCTTATTTACATAAGTATTCAGACCCTTTGCTATGAGACTCAAAATTGAGCTCAGGTGCATCCTATTTCCATTAATCATCCTTGAGTTGTTTCTACAACTTGATTGGAGTCCACCTGTGGTAAATTACAATTGATTGGACATGATTTGGAAAGGCACACACCTGTCTATATAAGGTTGACAGTGCATGTTGACAGTGCATGTCAGAGCAAAAACCAAGCCATGGGGTCGAAGGAATTCTCCGTAGAGCTCCGAGACAGGATTGTGGCAAGTTACAAATCTCGGGAAGGGTTCCAAAACATTTCTGCTGTATTGAAGGTCTCCAAGAACACASTGGCCTCCATCATTCTTAAATGGAAGAAGTTTGGAACCARCAAGACTCTTCCTAGAGCTGGCCGCCCGGTCAAACTGAGCAATCGGGGGAGAAGGGCCTTGGTCAGGCAGGTGACCAAGAGCCCAATGGTCACTCTGACAGAGKACTAGGGTTCCTGTGTGGAGAATGGAGAACCTTCCAGAAGGAACACCGTCTCTGCAGCACTCAGGTCAGGTCTTTAAGACCAATCAGGTCTTTATGGTAGAGTGGCCAGATGGAAGACACTCCTCAGTAAAAGGCACATGACAGCCTGCTTGGAGTTTGCCAAAAGGCACCTAAGGACTCTCAGACCATGAGAAACAAGATTCTCTGGGTCTGATGAAACCAAGATTGAACTCTTTGGCCTGAATAACAAGCGTCACTTCTGGAGGAAACCTGGCACCATCCCTACAGTGAAACATGGTGGTGGCAGCATCATGCTGTGGGGATGTTTCAGCAGCAGGGATCGAGGGAAAGATGAATGGAGCAAAGTACAGAGAGATCCATGATGAAAACCTGCTCCAGAGTGCTCAGACTGGGGAGAAAGTTTACATTCCAACAGGACAACGTCCCTAAGCACACAGCCAAGACAATGAGGAGTGGCTTCGGGAAAAGTCACTGAATGTCCTTGAGTGTCCAGCCAGCAGCCCGGACTTGAACCTGATTTATCAGGTCTGGAGAGACCTGAAAATAGCTGTGCAGCGACGCTCACCATCCAACCCGACAGAGCTTGAGAGGATCTGCAAAGAATGGTAGAGACTCCCCAAATACATGTGTGCCAAGGCTGTAGAGTTATACCCAAGAAGACTTAAGGCTGTAATTGCTGCTAAAGGTGCTTCAACAAAGTACTGAGTAAAGGGTCTGAATACTTACGGTGTGTAAATATAATATTTCCGTTTTTTTTTATACATTTACAAAAAAATCGAAAAACCTGTTTTTGCTTTGTCATTATGGGGTGTTGTGTGTAGATTGATGAGGGGAAAAAAACAATTTATTCAATTTCAGAATAAGGCTGTAACATAACAAAATGTGGAAAAAGTCAAGGGGTCTGAATACTTTCTGAATGCACTGTAAGCTCAACGTGGTGACAAACGCTTATTGCGTCGATTGCAGAAAGCCCAAGCACTCTATGAAAGACACAATGGATTAGTGCCAGAAAATGACAACCCTGTAATACTATGCCATATAATTTGGAAATGTCCCACAAACGTTGAGTTGAATGGTGCCCCAGGCAATATGTCAGCAAGACCTTGGCATTAAACGAGTATTTACTCCACCTGTGCATAACAGATGAATAGAAGCAAGGCTARGTGGGAGATGGTGTTAAAARGTTTAGTTACATGACCTTCGTAGTTAGCATATAGCCTGATGTTCCTTCTCTGCACACCAGTACGAGGACTGAGACTTCAAAACATACTCCTGACCAAACTGTGAGCATTATCTTAGAGCAGAGACCCCTAACGATACGAGCCATTTCAGCTGTGCCCAAGGTATTGCATTAGACCAGCTACCAGGCTATTAATGTGTCCCTTCTACAAAAAAATAACAGTTTTTCAGTATAGTAAAGAGTGTCTGAGCTGTAATACACCTCATCGATTGATTCCTGGACYCTCGGGCCTAGTGTTTAAACAATAATTGATTTCTCTATTCACAATGTTTCTGGAAGCATTGATTCTAGCACATCAGCAGCTGCTGAGCTACATATCAGTTTGGGTGGAGTTATAGTCAAAATGGACTTATGGGTGTTAAATTGGGAAACAGTGCTTTTGGCAGAGGTGTGTAATTTTCAGAATAAATGCGATCTATCTGAATTTCTTTCCCATTTACAGAGTAGTCCAATTCTCCATTGTATCAGTGATACTGAGGACACTGACTATTGTGACAGTGAAAACAATCGTTAGAGCATCACAAAGCCACGATTCTTGCACAAAGGGACAGACAATTGCAAACAATTATTAGAAAATGGCAGAGAGGCAAATAGGAAATGAACTGTTAAACCTACTTCCAGGTACTTTGAAGTGGTCTGGAGCGGCAAAGGTCATTCTAAACAAATGCTGTTTGTCCTTTTTGTGACCAAATTCAAATTTCAGTGTACAAAAAGCCCACCGGCTACATTCATAAATACAACTCTGTGGATTCTCGGTCTTTTATTAAAAGGAGTGTTTCCTCATTTTGCGCCTGACCTTTGTATCTTGAAATGAGGCCTAGGTCTGCCTGGGATACGATTACAACAAYCTTTTTCCTAGGAAAGCTTRGGCTTGTTCAGAACYGCGTCAACGCATTCAGAGTGGCTCATATTACCACTGCTTCTTTAGACTGGTGAAATGCCTCACAGCCAGTTGAAGGGAGGGAAATCTTTATTGTTCATCAATACTATCATAGTGGGAACAGTGTAAACAGCTGGCAAGTGAAATGACAAGATGAGCCTACAATAGCGTTGTGTGTGTGTGTGTGTGTTGTGTGTGTGTGTGTGTGTGTGTGTGTGGTGTGTGTGTGTGTGTGTGTGTGTGTGTGTGTGTGTGTGTGTGTGTGTGTGTGGTTGTGTGTGTGTGTGTGTGGTGTGTGTGTGTGTGTGTGTGTGTCTGCGTGTATTCAGTTCGATCAGAGTAACAACAGTGTATTTTTGGAGAACTGCCCCATGCTAGCGTTGTCTAGTTGTCCTAAATGGTTGCTAGATGAATACGCTAATGTTGGGAGGCAGGCAGCCGAGCGGTTTAGAGCTTTGGGCCAGTAACCGAAAGGTCACTGGTTCAAATCCCCGAGCCGACTAGGTGAAAAATCTGCCGATGTGCCCTTGAGCAAGGCATTTAAACCTAAAATTGCTCCTGTAAGTCGCTCTGGATAAGAGCATCTGCTAAATGAATAACATGTAAATGTCTAATGGAGACAGCAGCATGAGTGACTGCGTGATGGATATGGATGGTTTGCTAGAGCAGGTTCACAGAGAGGGCGTCCAGTTCTGTTTAGGGCTCATTTGAAGGGATATAGAGCCATGGAAATACACTTGGATTTACATTATTACATTTGAGATGCAAGATTCTAATCAGATCCATATTTTCTAAAGTATGGCAGTCTTTGGCAGTCTCATTAACCCTTTATAGAATGATGAGTATCAATACTTAGGCTATACAGTATAAGTACTATCCTAAGTTCTAACAAGTTGCAAGGGTTAAAATAATCACTGCCATGTTATGGTTAAGGTTGGGCTCTCCAGATATGTTTGAATTTACTAAAGTTGTTTTACCTCATGTCAGTGTTGCTAGAGCTGCCCACTTATCTACATAGATATTTGGAAATAGGATATTTTTTGTTGTTGTTGTAGTAGTGTTACTGACAAAAAAATACATTCATCATTTTGGCGTTACACCAATTAAACCCTGGAGAAAGCAAAAGATTTAAAATCAAAAGGTTTCGGAGGTGATATTTAAGGGTATGACCAAACCTCCTCACAATTATAAAATCATAAAAAAGAAACATTGTTATTGTACATGGAATGATGTAGAAAATCAAACATATAATGTATAGAAWTAGTATTTCATCCATTCATGTCAATTCAGATTGGCCATTGTAACCTGACCCTAAATGATTTTGGTCACACTAATTAAAAATGACTGTAAAAAAAAAAAAAAACGGTATGTCATTCAACCAGACGCGTATCTATTCTGCATATTTAATAGCATTGTGCACATTGAGATTTCCTTTAAGACTGGACTGAAACAGTGCCATTTTRCTGTTGCAGGGYGGTTGCCTGAACTAGCCTCCATCTCCGCCATGTCAGGTCTTTAGTGCTTTGTGGTTTGTGTGTAGAACAGAAACGGAAAAGAAGCAGCGGGAGAGGATGCCTGGGAGTGTGCATACAGCCTACAGCCCTCAAACAGTAAACAATGGGCAGAGCAAGTCACTAATTGGAGCATARCCAAAGGAGATGTTTTATTTAGTCAACAAATACCACCAAAGGAAGAGGAAAAAGCAGTGWATCTGAACTGTAATTACGTGTGAAGTGTGTGAAGCTTAACAACGGAGAAGGGGATGAGGGAACGAGTGGCATTTCACACTCAGCCAAAGCAAAGGCCATTTGTATTGCGGGTTTCCGTCAAATAGTCCWGTAATTCTACTGGTTGCCTGTCCATCAACCTGCACTCATTTGCTCCTCAGCATATGTATAAATAAACAACAACAAACTTGAAAGATATCAAGGGCTGTGAGAAAATTGAGCTAGGGGAGATATATTGTGCATTCTCCACATCGATAATGTCCGCCATATCGTTTAGCTTCTCTGTAGATGGGTCTAATCCGTCTCTACATATGAAGATAATATTGATGATTGAGATTACACTGGACACCCACTCTGACAAGCACACTCTCCTCATGTCGGTCCTCACAAAGGCAGCATTCATTCTGCTGAAGAGAGAAATGGGTTCGGCTGAACAGCCACTACAGTTCTTGAGAACATGAGTACACGCTGTCATTTTGGGCTCCAGCTAAGTGCACTTCACAGTGTCCCTCTGGATCTGAACAGAGGTTTATTTTGTTAATTCTCTCCTCGATAACAGCTTCTTTAAACACCGGCAGAGACAGCGTGTGGAGGACTAATTATTATTTGGTAAGAGGGCAAGGATACGGATATGATTACATCTCGGTTCTACTCTCTGGGATTTCAATGGTCAAAGGCCCAGGGCTCACTTTTTTATCAACGATACGTTTTTAACGGCATAACGGCATTGTGAAACCATGCAACCTGAGTACAAAGCCATATCGACGGATAAGCGTGGCGTACACTATGGTATTCGTACACGGCCGGAGACTCATGGAGGACTTTACATGATGCTGTGCCTCAGAGGAACACAAATTGAATGACCAAATTGAACAGGGGAGGGGGYAAAAAGCATTTAGCCTTTGAATAAAGATTCAAAACATGGAATTTTGCCTACCTTCAAACTTTGTGGAATTGAATTTCCCATCTTGCCACAAAGAGGAATTTGTTGGGAGGAATCTAATTGCTTTGGACAGTGGCCAGGAGGAGGAGAGTTGTGGAGCTGGGTTTATTATTTGATGTGATCCACCATGGCAGAGGATCAAATGGGAGACAGAGATTGAAGTTGCTCCAGTGACTTCAATAGCCAAGGTTTTTGAGGTTAAATATCGTTCCGGTCCAGTCAGTCAGTAGATACATTTTAACACAAACACTGACAATGGCAACAACAACCAAATATCAACTGCATTGAGGAATAATTGCGAACATTGCTTTTACAATGGCATAACCAGGAAGTGAAATGTGCCGTTCCATGCTTAGGGAACTCAAGTGTTATACTTTTGTCACATTTGAATTTTGTAMTCCTTAAATACTTCATTTTGGAATGTCTGAGAAGGGAAATCGATAAAAGCAGTAAATTGGTATGGTGTCTATGCCAAAGGACGTCAAGTTTTCAACAAATCCGTTAAAAATGGATCACCACAGAAGGAGAGCCTGTCAGAATGTGCCACTCCAAATGTTAATGCCTAAGCATATGTCTATGCATGCATCGTTGCTCATGATGCAATCAGTAAGATTAAAAGGAAAGCCAATGAACACGATCAAATTGTCCTTCATTTGACAGGCCCATTCATCAGGCTGTGTCAGATRCCTCTCTGTCACCACCAGCAGCCCCTCGTTCTGTTCTGTTCTGCTGCGCCGCTTTGATGGGAAAATGAAAAGTGTGGCTCAGAACTGTCTCCATAAGTGTTCCACCGTCTAATAAGCAATATCGTTCTTCCTGTGAACCTTCTTTCAGACATAAATGTCTTTATTTTGTCTCGAGAGTCTCAAGAGTGTTGTGAACTTCAATCACATCCTKTCAAGTGAAAGTGTATGTTTTTCTTGCCTCACAAATTGCCTCTGTGAGGCTGTGACAGAGCTAAACTAATAGGCYCCGCAAAAATAACATTTGTAGCTAAAGTAGATGTTTAAAAAAACATTATAAACAGGTGTTGGACAACCTTATGTGACGATCACATGCTGTTGGAGTTATCAGAAGTTACGACTGGGACGTTTAACATGAACTACCCTCCAAGTCGTAACTACAAGTGGGAAACTCAGAGAAAATGTTATTACCAGAGTTGTGATGTGTCACCACTCACCTTTTCAACCAGAASAATGCAGCAAATATGTTTTTGACATTTACAGACGTATCAATGTGGCTAATGTAAATAGTTTGACCATATTGTCAAAGTTAAGCAAACTAGCTAACTTTATTGTTAACAACATTAGCCATCTTATCAAGCTAGCTAAAATCTTATTGGCTGAAGAATTTGTCGGACTTCTGACTCCCCACAAGCACGATTGCCCCATATGCCTACAATGTGGAACTTATTAGCACAATTCTTTACTACAGACTGTCACCCATCATAAATGCCTTCCATAAATTCAGCTTTCGGTTTCTGACACCGAGATTCATTCCTCAAATCTAACCCAGGTGACTCACAGCTTCAAATAAACAATGGTTATAAAATAATTTACTCACAGTCATCATATCCTAATTAGGCATATTTACTTTGGCAATAATCATTTTCAATTTCACGCCATTTTAACTTGAAGTTAATTAAAACAAGAATGTAAATTTCCAGCCCCTTCCCTTCCCTCACCGCCCCTTCCCTACGCCTCACCTGCATCATAATATGATAGTAATGGCTGACACAGTCAGAAAAACTGAAATGTGCTTTTCAACATTTCTAGTTCTGCAATCCCCGAAAGGCAGAGTCAATACTAACACATCTACTGGAAGAAAAACACAAGARTAAAATGACAGAGCAAATGTACATTCAGAATGTATGATAATTAGTTTGACTAATGGGGCACATTTGTGCTTAAAAAAAGACATCTGAGGTTCCATTAAACCCTGCTTAMGTGCATTTTTTCTCTCCTGATGAACCATGGCCACATGTGTAAACAAACACTGAGAATGAATTATGCTCGGTGGTATTCACCTCCTTAATTGTTTCTGTGTTCATTCATTTTACTTAAATATTATTTGTTTCAAAATAGTCCAATAACTAAGAGAAACCAAGCAGGTGAGGCCTCTTGTAAGCTTGGGATTACGCAACGGTTCTCTGATATGAGTGAGATACAGTATCTCACAGTGGGATTCATCAGAATCTCTAAGTAGCYATGCTCAGAGACCCCAACACTGTGGAGAGCATGCACCAATGAAGGTGTAGTGACATCTAGTAGACCCTCATAGAAGTATGAGGGGATGCCACTACAAGCCGTATCGCAAGATGCCCTTGAACAAGAGGTAGCCATACCTCTAGTGGAATGAGCCCTCAGGCCCTCTGAAGGCTGTGACCCATTGCTATTATAGGCCAAAATGTCTTGCAGAGTGCACCAAACCTTGGATACAGAGCATTGGTAAGGGAGGATCTGTTTTTGGTCACACCACTTCTCAAAAACGCACCACTTGTTTCCATACAGTGAGCATGTAGAAGGGGCTCTAGTACTCTGGGTAGTCTCAATGACAGGCAGGCCTCTCAATAGTCCAGGCCCAGATGGCAACGGCGTCCGGGTGAGGGTGGAAAATCTCTCTGTTCGCTTGGGTCAGCAGACTCCTGCAGAACGGGAATTGTCATGGCTCATTGTACAGCAGAATGATCTCCCCTATCCAGAGCTTGCCGTGCCGTGGAGGACCGACCAAGATGAGGGATAAGCCTTGTTCCCTCACTCTGGCTGGAGTGGGGAGTATGAGGCTGAGGGGAGGAAAAGCGTAAAGCAACGCCCTCGGGCCAACGGTGCGCCAGCGTGTCCACCCCACAGAGATGTGTCTCCTGCTAGTGCTGAAGAACAGCGGTCAGTGTGCGTTGTCTTGCGATGCAAAGACATGTATGGATGCTAGACCCTATCTCTCCAAGATCTGCTTCCCACCTTGGGGAAGGAGTCTCCAGTCCAGTTGATGGGGATACCCTCTGGACAATAAGTCCACTCCTAAGTTCAATACGCCCGGGACAAGCATTTCGCTACACTCGCAATAACATCTGCTAACCATGTGTATGTGACCAATACAATTTGATTTGATTTGACACGAGTCGCTTGTAGGGATAGTAGGTGTGCTCTGCTCCATGGAATAATCCTGATGGATAGTAAGTGTAAGCGCAGGTAGCGAGTGCCACCCTGGCGGTTGATGTATGCCACCACAGTCGTGTTGTCCGTTCTGGTCAAGACCTGACATTTCCGAAGGGAGGGGAGAAAGTAGGGGTGTGCTGATCTCGTCATACTCGTATTCGAGTATGATAAAGGCTAATAAGGCTAATAAATACACTAATGCATGCCTGGCTACTATTGCCTGCATTTATTACAGACACAGATTTAGAAGATAGGCTAATTCTCTTGCCCCATATATTGTTTTACTTCCAAGAGGAGCAGAGCTTTTCTCTCCCGACACTTATGCCACAACATTTGTGCAATCAATCAATCTGCATTTGTAATTGAATGTTTTAATGATCTGTCGCTCGGTCAACATGCCTGGGAAGAATAAACAATAATAGCAAGAAGCATGGGCTTGGATCACGACGTAACGGRAGACGTCGTCAGKAATGGAATAATTATACAGACAGACAAAGTAGGCCTACTAAACAATGCCAAGTAGACAGACAGAAACAACCATATGGCCTGAGCAAAGTCTACAGAAAATAACTAGATTGAACAACAATGACTAGTTGCGGATTCTGAAGGARGTTTGGAAAAAGGGAGACTTGTGCACTGAGAAGAGTGACTTACTGAGTGAAACAGCAACCTCTGTGTCTGTCTGGGGAAATGAGAGCCGACGGAGAGTGGCTTGTTCATATCCAATCATTGCAGCAGGTTCAACTGATACCCTGCCCATTTCTTTACAGACAGATTAACTAGTCAATAGTTGTTTAGAGCACACAGCGCATCACACTGTTTGAGTGGAAGATGCGGGCTGGCAGCTGAAAAAATMTAATAAAATAGATCACGGATAATTACAAAAGATACTCGTATCATAATCGTATTCGTAAAAATCTCCATATCCGTTACGATACTCGTTTTGACCGAGTTATCGGCAAACCCCTAGTAGAAAGTGTTTCAGTGAAAGAAACACTGTCAGCAATTCAAGATKATTTACGGGAGCAATGCGAAGTTCTGGGGTCAAAATTCAGTTTATTGCATTCTCCTCATGAACTGCGCCCCAGCCCGTGAGTGACATATCTGTCGTCACCACATTCCTCGTTGCCGTTATCCTTAGGTGAGCGCCAAAAACGATTGAGGTGTCATGTACAAAGACATAGGGCAAAAACCCAGRGCTGGAAGTCTCATCCTCAGTATGCCAAGAGGTACTACTGAGACGGTAGATACCATCAACCCCAGCACTCGGAGGCAGATCTTGAACATGACCAAGCGCCCCATGTGGAACAGGAAGAGGGCCCTGTCAGAACGACGAGTGTTGCTTACCGGTCATCCGAGAGTGTTGCCTGATAAGAGAGAGAATACAGCTTGACGCCTAGGCACTCTATTCTCCGCGTTGGCACCAAACAGCTCTTTTTCTGATTGATCTTTGAACCCTAGCCCGGAGAGGTGAGTTACAAGGGAAGTTGTGTCGAGTACCGCTTGCTCCCAGGATGAGGAGCAAACAAGTAATCGTCTGTGTAGGAGGAGATTCTCAGCCCCTTGTTTCTCAGGGGTTTGAGGGCTGCCTCTACACATTTGCTGAACGTTCGGGGAGCTAGCGCTAACCCAGAAAGGACAGTGAGGTATTCATAGGCTGTGCCTTGAAAAGTAAACCTTCGAAACCTCCTGAGTGCTGGCAGAATGCCTTTGTGAAAGTAAGCGTCCTGCAGGTCAACTAAGGAGAACCAGTCACCTCGAACGAATAGAGCGAGGCAGCACGTCGAACATAAGCTTACGGAACGTGAAATCCATCAGATATAGMGAGGGGGAAAAGTATTTGATCCCCTGCTGATTTTGTACGTTTGCCCACTGACAAAGAAATTATCCGTCTATAATTTTAATGGTAGGTCTATTTGAACAGTGAGAGACAGAATAACAACAACAAAATCCTGAAAAACGCATGTCAAAAATGTTATAAATTGWTTTGCATTTTAATGAGGGAAATAAGTATTTGACCCCCTCAATCAATACCGAGTCTGGTCACTGCCCTCTTTAGAATGAGGGGAGTCTGTCCCTCATTCGCCACTCGACCTGTCTGTCTCCGACAGACGTGTATGATTAGTTAGTCGAGCTACAGCACTTAGAGATTCTGGTAAATCCTACTGTGAGATATCGAAACGGATAATTGAAAGAGAACATTTTTGTATACGAGACCATTTCTGCTTAGTAGACCATGACATTAGGTTTGTGTTAGGTACGAAAAATTACAATATTGTAACCAAATCCTCAAAAAGGCACAGTATTCCGTTCATGGTATATTTGCAGATACGCTCAGAGCTAATCTAGAGCCTCCCTGGATGTATTTTCCCTCCTGCAAACACAGTTTAGACGGTTAGGGCAGGAGAGAAACTATCAGCACCCTAGAACCCAGGATACATTTGTCAGCCTTACTTTAATGTGTGATTCATTTCCACTATTTGTGATCCCCCAGCGAGACAGCAAGTAAAGCCCTGGTTTTAGGCAGCATGGCCGTCTGAGATAATACTGCATGACTCAACAACCAAAACCATTTGAATTCATTATCAAAGGACTGTGAAATGMAGAGAGAGAGAGAGAGAAAGAGAGAGGGGGGTGAGAGAAAGAGAGATAGAGAGCGAGATAGAGAGAATGAGTGTGTGTGCATGTGTGTACATTATTTTTTTTTTTAAATAAGCCTGCCTGGCCAGTCCTACCATTTAACCACAAGACCTCAGCCAGAACACCTATTAACCATCAATATTGCAAATTGTCCTCACTACAGTGTATGTGGATTTTGTGGACATTAAATAATGGGAGACATACGATGCATTCGGAAAGTATTCAGACTAGAGGTCGACCGATTATTATTTTCAACGGCGATACCGATATTGATTATTGGAGGACCAAAAAAAGCCGATACCGATTAATCGGACGATTTTTATTTATTTATTTGTAATAATGACAATTACAACAATACTGAATGAACACTTTTATTTTAACTTAATATAATACATCAATAAAATCAATTTAGCCTCAAATAAATAATGACACATGTTCAATTTGGTTTAAATAATGCAAAAACAAAGTGTTGGAGAAGAAAGTAAAAGTGCAATATGTGCCATGTAAAAAAGCTAACGTTTTATTCCTTGCTCAGAACATGAGAATATATGAAAGATGGTGGTCCCTTTAACATGAGTCTTCAATATTCCCAGGTAAGAAGTTTTAGGTTGTAGTTATTATAGGAATTATAGGACTATTTCTCTCTATACCATTTGTATTTCATATACCTTTGACTATTGGATGTTCTTATAGGCACTTTAGTATTGCCAGTGTAACAGTATAGCTTCCGTCCCTCTCCTCGCCCCTACCTGGGCTCGAATCAGGAATACATCGAAAACAGCCACCCTCAAAGCATCGTTATCCATTGCTCCACAAATGCCGCGTCCCTTGCAGAGCAAGGGGAACAACTACTTCAAGGTCTCAGAGCGAGTGCTGTCACCGATTGAAACGCAATTAACACGCACCCCGCTAAACCATTTCACATCGGTTACACCAGCCTAATCTCGGGAGTTGATAGGCTTGAAGTCATAAACAGCTCAATGCTTGAAGCACAACGAAGATCTGCTGGCAAACGCACGAAAGTACTGTTTGAATGAATGCTTACGAGCCTGCTGCTGCCTACCACCGCTCAGTCAGACTGCTCCATCAAATCATAGACTTAATTATAACATAAAAACACACAGAAATACGAGCTTTAGGTCATTAATATGGTCAAATCCGGAAACTATAATTTTGAAAACAAAACGTTTATTCTTTCAGTGAAATACGGAACCGTTCTGTATTTTATCTAACGGGTGGCATCCCTAAGTCTAAATATTGCTGTTACATTGTACAACCTTCAATGTTATGTCATAATTATGTACAATTCTGGCAAATTAATTACGTCTTTGTTTAGGAATAAATGGTTTTCACACAGTTTTGCAACGAGCCAGGCGGCCCAAACTGCTGGATTTACCCTGACTGCTTGCACGGAACACAAGAGAAGTGACACAATTTCTCTAGTTCAAATATGTTATCATGCAATATTAACTAAATTTGCAGGTTTAAAAATATATTACTTGTGTATTGATTTTAAAGAAAGGCATTGATGTTTATGGTTAGGTACACATTGGTGCAACGACAGTGCTTTTTTCGCGAATGCGCTTGTTAAATCATCACTCGTTTGAGGAAGTAAGCTGTGATCCGATGAGAAATTAACAGGCACCGCATCGATTATATGCAACGCAGGACAAGCTAGATAAACTAGTAATATCATCAACCATGTGTAGTTAACTAGTGATTATGTTAAGGTTGATTGTTTTTTATAAGATAAGTTTAGTGCTTCTACACCTGCATTGCTTGCTGTTTGGGGTTTTAGGCTGGGTTTCTGTACAGCATTTGAGTATCAGCTGATGTAAGAAGGGCTATATAAATACATTTGATTTGATTTGATTTGCTTGCTAGCAACTTACCTTGGCTTATAGCTGCACTCGCGTAACAGGTAATCAGCCTGCCACGCAGGCTCCTCGTGGAGTGCAATGTAAGGCAGGTGTTTAGAGCGTTGGACTAGTAACCGGAAGGTTGCAAGATCGAATCCCCGAGCTGACAAGGTAAAAATCTGTTGTTCTGCCCCTGAACAAGGCAGTTAACCCACCGTTCCTAGGCCGTCATTGAAAATTAGAATGTGTTCTTAACTGACTTGCCTAGTTAAATAAAGGTAAAAAAAATAAAAATAATAAATAAACAAAAACTCGGTCACAATCGGTGTCCAAAAATGCCGATTACCGATTGTTATGAAAACTTGAAATCGGCCCTAATTAATCGGCCATTCCGATTAATCGGTCGACCTCTAATTCAGACCCCTTCACGTTTTCCACATTTTGTTATGTTACAGCTGTATTCTAAAATGTATTAGATCGTTTTTTTCCTCATCAGTCTACACACAATGCCCCATAATGAAAAAGTATTCAGACCCTTTACTCAGTACTTTGTTGAAGCACTTTTGGCAGCGATTACAGCCTTGAGTCTTCTTGGGTTTGATGCTACAAGCTTGACACACGTGCATTTGGGATTTTTTCCCATTCTTCTCTGCAGATCCTCTCAAGCCCTGTCAGGTTGGATGGGGAGCGTTGCTGCACAGCCATTTCAGGTTTCTCCAGAGATGTTCGATCATGTTCAAGTCCGGGCTCAGGCTGGGCCACTCAGGAATATTCAAAAACTTGTCCCGAAGCCACTCCTGCATTGTCTTGGCTGTGTGCTTAGGTTCATTGTCCTGTTGGAAGGTGAACCTTCACTCCAGTCTGAGGTCCTGAGCGCTCGGGAGCAACTATTCATCAAAGATCTCTCTGTACTTTGCTCCGTTCATCTTTCCCTCYATCCTGATTAGTCTCCCAGTCCCTGCTGCTGAAAAACATCCCCACAGCATGATGCTGCCACCACCATGCTCCACTATAGGGATGGTGCCAGCATTCCTCCGGACGTGACGCTTGGATTTCAGGTCAAAGAGTTCAATCTTGGTTTCATTAGACCAGAGAATCTTGTTTCTCATGGTCTGAGAGTCCTTTAGGTGCCTTTTGGCAAACTCCAAGCAGGCTGTCATGTGCCTTTCACTGAGGAGTGGCTTCAGTCTGGCCACTCTACCATAAAGGCCTGATTGGTGGAGTGCTGCAGTGATGGTTGTCCTTCCTGGAGGTTCTCCCATCTCCACAGAGGAACACTAGAGCTCTGTCAGACTGACCTTCGGGTTCTTGGTCACCTTCAATGCTGCATACATTTTTTTGGTACACTTCCCCAGATCTGTGCACCGACACAATCCTGTCTCTGAGCTTTACGGACAATTCCTTCAGCCTCATGGCTTGGTTTTTGCTCTGACATGCACTGTCAACTGTGGGACCTTACATAGACAGGTGTGTGCCTTTCCAAATCAAGTCCAATCAATTGAATTTAATACAGGTGGACTCCAATCAAGTTGTAGAAACACTTCAAGGATGATCAACGGAAACAGGATGCACCTAAGATCAATTTCGAGTCTCATAGCAAAGGGTCTGAATACTTATATGTAAATAAGGTATTTCTGTTTTTAATGTTTAATAAATGTGCAAAAATTTCTACAAAACTGTTTTCACTTTGTCATCATGGGGTATTGTGTGTAGATTGATGAGGACATTTTCTCATTTAATCCATTTTAGAATAAGCCTGAAATGTAACAAAATGTGGGAAAAGGGAAGGGGTCTGAATACTTTCTGAATGCACATAAGGTATTTCTGTTTTTAATTTTGAATACATTTGCACAAAAAAATCAACATTTTGCTTTGACATTATGGGGTATTGTGTGTAGATTGATGAGGGAAAACATTGATTTAATCAATTTTAGAATAAGGCTGTAAAGTATCAAAATGTGGAAAAAGTCAAGGGGTCTGAATACTTTCTGAATGCACTGTACTTAATTGCTCCTCCTATCCAACTACACATCAATAGGACCCCCACAAACCAAGCCAGCTATATTGGATAGAATATTTTGATTTTTAAACAATAAGTATTTGTGCTGTAGCCTATGTACAGTAGTGTAGTGTACTGTACTGTAGACATGTGTGGTGTCAATGGAATTGTCTGAATACCCATACTTGCATACTAAATAGTAGGCCATTTGAGTATGCGGAAAAAAACAATGTTTAATAGTATGTGACATTTCGAAAATCTAGTATACCCGGATGTCATACTCATTTTGGCTTTGAAAACAGCTGATCAATTAGATATGGGGATGTGCTACCGAAATCAACGAATAGCGGGAAACAACGCAATCACACATGACGCATTCTCAATATGCYAAAATAGAATGTTTCATAGTATGCAAAAAAAAAAAATGAATTGTATGGTTAAATTCCAGGATGTTATACTCATTTCGGCTCTTCATCTAGTAGAATTCGATGCACACTTTTTCACAACAAAACTAGGCTACCTAATTGCGATAATGCCCAAAGCTTCTGCGGTGGAYTTAAAATGTTTTCCTTAAAATGATCATGAGTATTGCATCGTGGGCTACATCTTTGACAAAATAAGTCTTGTTTTTAATTTTTTTAAGTGGATTTCTGTTTTCTCACGGGAAAGTATTTTAAACTAAATGCTAAACCATCTTTTGATTTCTGCCTGTCGGCACCGGGGACTCAGGATGTGGCTGCGTTATTGATGTCATGTTAATCAGGTCGTTTGATTCCAACATATGGATTGTTTAAGTTTAGTTATTACATTTCTGGATCAAGCCTTAGCAGTCATTCTGATCTCATTCCCAATGATCAGTGGTTTAGTTTATTATGTTGCTGTCCAGCGGTTCTGAATTTGCGATGCACCCAACTATGCGATACTCTTTTGATTTGAACGTTTGAAAAGTTTTGGTGTGTGTGTAAGCCTACGGCTATTTAATTTAATTAATATATGTTACAGCACTTTGGTTTCACAAATAAATATGTTGAAATGGAACCAAGTTATCTGTTTCTGTCTTCAGTTGTTTTAAAARAGGATAGATGGGCTATATGTTCTACTAAGGTATATGTTGAATGTGATAGTCTGCCTATAATCAAATTTCAAATCAAATGTATTTATATAGCCCTTCTTACATCAGCTGATATCTCAAAGTGCTGTACAGACACTAAAACCCCAAACAGCAAGCAATGCAGGTGTAGAAGCACGGTGGCTAGGAAAAACTCCCTAGAAAGGCCAAAACCTAGGAAGAAACCTAGAGAGGAACCAGGCTATGAGGGGTGGCCAGTCCTCTTCTGGCTGTGCCGGGTGGAGATTACAACAGAACATGGCCAAGATGTTCAAATGTTCCTAAATGACCAGCATGGTCAAATAATAATAATCACAGTAGTTGTCGAGGGTGCAGCAAGTCAGCACCTCAGGAGTAAATGTCAGTTGGCTTTTCATAGCCGACCATTAAGAGTATCTCTACCGCTCCTGCTGTCTCTAGAGAGTTGAAAACAGCAGGTCTGGGACAGGTAGCACGTCCGGTGAACAGGTCAGGGTTCCATAGCCACAGGCAGAACAGTTGAAACTGGAGCAGCAGCACGGCCAGGTGGACTGGGGACAGCAAGGAGTCATCATGCCAGGTAGTCCTGAGGCATATAACCAGCCAGAGTAGGCCTATAACTCCATTTCTATTTCCAAGCATAGTGGTGGCTGCATCATGTTATGGGTATGCTTGTAATCATTAAGGATTGGGGAGATTTTCAGGATAAAAAAGAAACGGAATGGAGTTAAGCACAGGCAGAATCCTAGAGGACAACCTGTTTCATTCTACTTTCTACCAGACACTGGGAGATTAATTTGCCTTTCAGCAGGACAATAACCTAAGACACAAGGCCAAATCTACATTGGAGCTGCTTACCAAGAAGACAGTGAATGTTCCTGAGTGGCCAAGTTACAGTTTTGATTTAAATCTACTTGAAAATCTATGGCAGATCTGAAAACGGTTGTCTAGTATAGCAAATTTGACAGAGCTTGAAGCATTTTGAAAAGAATAATGGCCAAATGTTGCACAACCCAAGAGTGGAAAGCTCTTAGAAACTTACCCAGAAATAGTCACAGCTGTAACCGCTGCCAAAAGGTGTAAATTAGCTCTTTTTGTTTTAATTTTCAATAAGTTAGAAAAAAAATCTAAAACATGTTTTCACTTTGTCATTATGGGGTATTATGTGTAGATGGGTGACAACGTTTTTTATTTAATCCATTCTGAATTCAGGCTGTAACACAGAATGTGGAATAAGTCAAGGGGTTTAAATACTTTCTGAAGGCACTGTAAGTATGTAGTACGCTAGAATGGGTATTCGGGCACAACCAATGTCTTCATTAATCAACAGAAGGAAGCCCCTTCCCTCTGAGGCAGGCAGGTAGGCAGTGCTCCATGGTGCACAGTGCAGTGCGGTGTGAGGCGAGGGGTACCGCTGGTGTTTCACACCCCCGTTTCACAGGGAGGGCATGCTCTCTGATTGATGATTTTATAAGTAAGCCCTTGCACCGCGTTCCCCCTGGGCCGGGCCTGTGCTTCCTGGCATCAATCACGTGTCATTTCCATTCCTGCACCACCGCGTGACAGAAATACTGTAAAGGTGATCTATGTGTGTGTTTTAAGTAATTATTAAGTGTCCAGRTACACTTATAAATCATTCACATCCACTCACCTCCCCCCTCAACACTCTCACATTCTCTCACTCCCTTTATTATACACCCACACACACACACACACACACACTTTCTAAAATAATAACAACTCAAAGCTAAGGAGCTAGGGTTAGTGCTGTTTCCATCTCCTCTCAGTTTTCTTTCAGGGGTTTGTTTAATTGAGGTAGGTATGCTTGGCTTAAAGATGAGCTGAGAGGATGGGCTGCCGGCTGGGTTAGGCTGTATGGCTCTGGACGTGGCTCTGGCTGGTGTGGAGGCCTTGGCCTGGCGTTAATSAGAAGCCTGCCATCAATCAGAGGCTGCGGGATGGGAGGCGACTGTAAATAAGTTAGTGATTACAGGAGGCCAGTGACAGGCAGAGGCCAACAGGGGCAAGGCGGGGGCATGACCCTCCAATCCTCCACACTTGAGCTAAGTAAACACGTTTCAAGGTGACATGGGTCAGGGCACACCGCTGGACCTTTATTAGAACCTGACGCAGAAACCAAGATGCTCTCTGTCAGCATGGTGACCACACTGCTAATTGATGAAGCTGTGGGACCAATCTGTGGGAGGGGAAGGTTAGAGAGGGGTGGGGGGCCGGAGTGAGCAGGCGTTTAAATCTCTAGGCTTTTAAAAAGGGTTCTTGATGGACAACATATTCAAATTACAAAGGTAATGCAGACTCGATAAACGCCACAGATTCATCAAATTCAGTTGCTACTTCATATGTAGATGACTTGATCACAGTCGATCACACTATGCACAAGCAGCGTCTTTAAATCAACATGATACAGATGGCGACCAAGTGCAAGTCACTTGTGGAAGAAATATCTCCAAAATAACTGCTACGTGTGTGATGGAAAACAGATTAGAAATGTTAGCCAGCCTGGTGGTATTTGGGCCAGTGATGCGTTCACACACTCTTTTACTGAGCAATGGTTTTGTAGATTGCTCAGGCTTCCCAGAGCATCAATCAACTTAGCAAATGACATTCATTTTAAAAGAGCTGTCTGTTGGTTAGTCAACGAAACCTGTATCTGTTCAAAGCCTAACAAGGGGAATGTATGTAGCTCAACTCAACAGTTCAAACTATCACATCGAAGTTGAATATTTTTCCAACACAAAGTATACTAGTATACTAAATCTAGGCCTACTTTTTTCCCTTTACCTACTTCTGTCTTATACTTCTTCTAAGCAAAGTAGCTGAACGTCAGTATACTCAATTGCCTCCATTTTAGCATACCCAAGCTATTGTGGTACTCCCTGCTCCAATATGTTCATGCTACAAGCCCAGAGGCTGCTTACATGAGTGCGCCTYAACTTCATGACTGAAGGCACAGCAGCCCAGCCATTTTTTATGCCAATTAGTCGCAAAATGACTTATTTCATATTATGCATTACAGCGATTGCTAAATACCATTATGATTGTGTTTAACTATCTTTATTAAGATAAGGTATAGAGTTCAAATGTATCTTCAGCAGAGTAATGATTAAGCCTTCCCCCTTTACTAGCCATTTGAGAATGTAGAACTGGAGAATAATGTCCAATGTAATATCTGAAGGTGCTACTGGAAGAAGCCAAGTGGAGGAATGTTGTATTGTTTACACAGTCAATTACAGTACGTCAGGGCAATGGTTCAAATAGAAGCATGGCAGTAAACACTCATTTTACTGTAGGCACGCAAGGAAAGAGGACCTACATGTATTTCTACCTCCCCTCAAGCATCCTGTCCAGGGTGGATACTTGTACATCAAGCTGCCTCACGTTACGGAAACAGGAGATAGGGTCCTGTCCTATGGCCTGTTCTGGCTCGGACAAGGCTTAGGCTCACCATATACAGTACAGCGCAGCGTTTCCCCAAACTCTGTTATTGGGTGACCCCAAGGGCTGCACATTTTGTTTTTTTGCCCTAGCACTACATAGCAGATTAAATTATCGAAGATTGATGAGGAGTTGATTATTTGAATTGGCTGTGTAGTGCTAGGGCAAAAACCAAAATGTGCACTGCTTGGGGTCCCCAGTACCTAGTTTGGAAAACACTGGTATAGTGTATGTGTAAGAATTAAGGTGCGCAGACGGATTATCACTACAGCAAGCAAGGTACTTGGAGTCAGACAGACAGGTTTGGATTAGATCTTTAAGCAAGGTTCACTGAATCCTTTTAGACCCAAGCCACCCCCTGTACCTGGAGAAGATCTCAATTGCATACTCCTCGTGTCCTCTCTACTTGTCTCCTTATCAAAACCCATGTGAAAAGCAGAGGTCCCTCCCTTTTGATCTTCTCCTCCAATGGGTTTTGAGAAGGCTWGGAGAGAGGATGCGAGGAGTAGGCTATTGGGATTCTCCCCTGGACCTTGAACTACTCCCCTCTGGGTGCAGATATGGGGGCACCTCCCTGCAGGAAAGACAGATCCAGACAATCGTTTGTGCCATGTGTGATATCCCTCCTAAAAAGCTTGAGTTAATGTTGATATCAGGCTGGTGTATACTGTATATAACTGTTGTGCATTTGTTTGTTGTCTATGGTACTTTTCCTGTTTCTTAACGCCATTTTAAACGTGCGCYTGATACTGCAACACATTTTCTCCACAGGGACAATGAAGTCCTTGTCAATGTTGGACCTTGTCAAACAATCTTTCATAGTGCCAAACTCTGTCCAACAACAAAAATGTATGCGGATGTATGACCAGAATAGCCAATAAATATGAAAACACACTACAGTAAATCGTAGAAAATGACTCACAGATAACTGAATATTCATTATTAATCTGGATCAATCAATTTAGTACAGCATATGCAACATGGATAACAAATCCTAATGGAGGGCTACTTCAATATTTAAAACAAGTCCTTAATCCAAATGTAGCTGGAACCCTTTCCAGTCCATCTGTCAGCCTGTGAGTCTCAGAGCTGGCATGGCCCCCTGTAGATTCCGGGGGAGTTTTGGATAAGAGTTTAGGGGTTTTGAGTTGTAAATTAGTCCATAATACGCTGGCCTATCTTCGAATGAGTGGGATCATAGTGAAAGTGAATGAAAGTGAAGGAGTGGGATCATAGTGGATGAAATCCGTCAACCCCAGAGATACACATATTATCCCTCCAGTCTTCCATCTCAGCTGTACGGGCCGCTGGCCCTGTCCTCACCTGAGAGGACCCTGGCATTGGAACAAGGACAATAAACCACATTTTGTTGAGATCAGATGAAGGATGCCACAGTGTGTCACAGTAAACTGAATGAACAGACTATCCGTGGAGAAGGATACACTTTGATAAGCTTTTGCTCAGACCGTCTTATTTTTCAGTAGAAAACAACACCGCTCAGCAAAACTATCGGAAACTTTTCATGTCAATCCCAGACGGCACCAATAGGACATTCTTATATCCTTTTCATATACAGTATCAGACAGTATACTCAGTGGAGGCTGCTGAGGGGAGGACGGCTCATAATAATGGCTAGAAGGGAGTCAATGGAATGGTATCAAACACATGGTTGTGGTTGATGCCATTCCAATGACTCCATTCCAGCCATTATTATGAGCCGTCCTCCCCTCAGCAGCCTCCKCTGAGTATACTGTATAGTCAACAGAATCATATGCACTTCTTCCAATCTCCACAAGCAAATGCCCTGAAACAGTACCAATTTCAGATTTTCTTCTAGAATGACTTCCCATCTGAACATTCGTTTTTTTCAAGTGACTGTGCACCATTTCAGATGTGTGTTGGCTGTACAATGCATACACACCATGCCTTTCAACTCATCCTATAGTAATGAAATGGCTACACTTCATCCTACCGGTTTGAGACTGGAAGTGGAGAGGCAGGTGTTTTTAGTCACACCGCAGGCTTTAAAGCTTCTTCCTTTGGTGAGAGCGACAGAGTTCAGGTTGATCCCAGCATGTCACACACATTCAAACTCACTTCCATCGGGGTTGCCTGATGAACCATGAAGCCCAATATGACGCTGACCCTCAGCACAGCTAATCTCAGTGCGCCAGAGTCCTGCTGGGGGAACCTAGACAATCTCAGTCTACATGGTGGCCTTCCTGCCTCCCTGCCTGCATTCTTCAACACTTCTCCATAAACATGAGGCTGCTCTCTGGCCTGCTGGACACACACAGGAAGCCCCTGCTTCCCCCTTCCTCCCTCTCTCCTGCCTCTTCCCCTCTTCCACTGCCCTGTGTTCCTCACTGCCCAGTAGATCCATCGATTTTCTAAACTAGTGTATGATGCAGGAGGATGTCGCGCCTGCCCCCTCTCCCTAGTATGGACTCTGGGCCAGTGGGTCTGGCATGTCCAGCGGAGGACAGAAGGCCAGTCCAGGGTTGAATAATTCCCAGTGGCTGATGGGTTTGGAATGGATGAGACCTTGTCCGCCCTCGGTCTCCATGGCGGCGGTGGTAATGACGACAGCAGTGGCTGCGATAATGGCAACACACATGCAGACGGAATCCATACCGATAACAGTGAGATAACACTGATGGAGTCTTTCAATGTCATTAGTGTCCATCACGTAGAATTACAGGGCAAAACCTCAAAGCCATATCTGTAATTATCAGCATGGCAGCCTGGTGTGTGTTTCTCTTGAAACAAGACAGAGATTAGGCCCATCGAGCTGGTCAGGGAATCTAATGTCATCTACTCAGACCTGGAATGCTTCTACAGCTGGACATGAATGTGCCTCCATTACCCCTATGCCTTTTATTTTCATTACAGCAATTCTCTACATTCATGTCGACGTGCTCATACAAACCAACACAGACAATGCAGGGATAAAACCCATCCATGTCTCTCCAACTTTGTCCTAATCTTTAATAGAAAACTCAAACGTGGGATTAAATAATCAGCGCGTTGAAATGTTTCAGAAGCTATTGGATGTATTTTATCTCTCGCTACATTTTTAAGATAATTGTTTGTTTTTTCACCTTTATTTATACAGATAAGTCAATTAAGAACAAAMTCTCATTTAKAATGATGACCTATTCAGGGAGCGAGCGCAGCACACACAACACACAAATAGATTAAACAATATCATTCAAACAACAGTCAAAAATACACAATGGACAGTCAGTAAAACGGTCAGTAAGACATTTAGTAATAGGCAGTATTTAAGAGGCAGGCGGTAACAAATGCAGTTATCTGTTCAAATCTCAGACAGTTTGTTTTTAAAAGCACCACTGGACACAAAATAGCTTAGTTTCAGTGTTTTTTTTTAAGGATGGTCCAGTCTCTAGCAGCGGATAATTGAAAAGCATTTTTCACCAAAGATACTGCATGTCTTGGAGATTGCCAGGTTTATGTACAGTAATTGCTGGATCTCAGGTTGCTGATGGTGGTGGGGAGTCTTCGTAGTGAGCTGAGATAAAGAGGGGTCTTGCTGAGGAGGGATTTGTATATGGATGTGAGCCAGTGGGTTTGACGTTGTACATGTAGGGATGGTCAGTTAATGGATGAATATACTATAAGTCACAGTGATGGGCTTGGAATGGAGCACTAGTGGCAAAGCATATGGCASAGTGATGAAGTACATCTTGTTTGTTGAGGGCGGACTTTACCACGGAACGTAAAATATTAAAACCTTAAGTGAATTTTGGCAAGCATCAACACGTGTCGCTACTAACTTTGACACATTAAGAAAAAACGTTAAGAACGAACTTCTTCAGGATTGGTGTCCCGTCCGCGGGACAGTTGAGCTAACGTAGGCTAATGAGATGAGCATGAGGTTGCAAGTAACAGGACATAGACATACTGTATCTGATATTGGCCGAAAGCTTAAATTCTTCTTAATCTAACTGCACTGTCCAATTTACAGTAGCTATTACAGTGAAAGAATTCCATGATATTGTTTGATGATAGTGCACAGTTTTGAACTTGAAAAGGTATTAATAAACCAATTAGGCACATTTGGGCAGTCTTGATACAACATTTTGAACAGAAATGCAATGTTTCTTTGGATCAGTCCAAAACGTTGCACATACACTGCTGCCATCTAGTGGCCACACTCTAAATTGCAACTGGGCTGGAATAATACATTATGGCCTTTCTCTTGCATTTCGAAGATGATGGTAAAAAAAATCTTTTTTTCTTTGTATTACCTTTTACCAGATCTAATGTGTTATATTCTCCTACATTCGTTCACATTTCCACAAACTTCAAAGTGTTTCCTTTCAAATGGTATCAAGAATATGCATATCCTTGCTTCAGGGCCTGAGCTACAGGCAGTTAGATTTGGGTATGTCATTTTAGGCGAACATTTTAAAAAAAAGGGGTGGATCCTTAATTAAAAAACAATCTCTAACCAAATAATTGTTTATTTTATTTTTATTAAAATCACAGTGCAGTTATCACAAAACTACCACTAACAGGTCCCAACTATCATCATAACGGGAAAAATACAAATGAAACATACAGCACCTAACGCAACAACGCTGTGACGTTAGTAGGAGATATGCATCTTCCAAATGATTTACCACGGATATAAAGCCCTCTGCACGTCATCATCATTAACAGTTGGAAAAATGTCAGAGAGTGAGACAGGGAAGCAACAGCAGCTAAGTTCCATATGACAATATTTTGAGGAGTTAAATAAGAAGGTGGTGAAATGCAAACTTTGCGAGGTGGAATTGAGCAACTGTGGCAATGCAGGTGCAATGCTCAACTATATGAAAGGGAGGCACAGTGGGATCCAAACCGTTGCTGGCAGCAGCGCAGGCCTCCAACAACAGACATTAGACAGGCTCTTCACACAAAAGAAGTGTGATGAGGGACGGAGTGATAAAATCACAATGCTGATTACAAGAAAACAAACAGCAACCCAGCATAGACCAGCATAGGCTGCTGACCAGCCTTCATACATGCAAAAACATAGATATTGAAACAAACATTTATTTTTTTTAAACTGCAAAAAAGCATGCTGGCAAATATAATAATGATTGGCGTGGTTTTGCAGACCAGTTTGACCAGACAACGCTAGACCAGTATACACACAAAAAAAAAGGTTCTTGAGGGGTTCTTTGTCAGGGGTGAGGGTGATGTGTAACCATTTTTTTACATACCAGGAAGGGCTCTTTAGTGCTGTGATGGTTGTGAAGAACCATCCTGTTCTTTAACTCTGCACCATGTTTTCCTTTTATGCCATGTTATGCTACACTGTTAAAAAGTTCCTGTAATTTGACAGTACACTACAGGCTACTAGTTGCAGTGAAAGTAAGGTAAACATCAAGTTACTGCATMTTTACAGCTGGATGAAGGTGTTATTGCTGTAAATGGACAGTATGCTGCTTAATTCTGGTTACTTGAGACTATACCTCATTTTTTGAGCTTACAACCTCTTGGCTGCTAATAACCTGCATTTCCTTCTACACCACCAGGTCTGTGGGCATGACAGAGATTGGCCACACATTTAACGGCAAGAATACATTTCTACACTTTGCTAAAAGTTGCCCAGAATCAAGTCAAGTGCTCAGGCACCCTTGATGTAAAACGTGCATACATTCTTAGGGGATTTGAACTTGCCAAAGTTTACAGTAATATAAACTTTGGTAACTTGCCAAAGTTTACAGTAATGTACTGTTAAAGCAAAGTTTCTTTGGAATTTACGGTAACATACTGTACCATTTTTACAGTAACTTACAGGTATATGGCTGTCAGTAAGTTACTGTAAAAACAACATTACTTTTTTACAGTGTGGAAGTTGCTCTGAATTGTACATTACCTAATTGGCAACCAGCTGTCAGTAAGTTATTGTAAAATTCACAGTAACATAATAGCCAGTAACTGCTAGTAACTCACTGGCAAAACTGGCAACCTAACTGGCAACAAGATGTCAATAAGTTATTGTGAAATGCACAGTAAGGGCCTCCTGAGTGGCACAGTGGTCACAGGCACATTGCAGTGCTAGCAACATCACTACAGATCCAGGTTCGATACCGGCCGTGACCGGGAAACCCATGAGGCAGCGCACAATTGTCTGGGTTATGGGAGGGTTTGGCTGGATGGGATGTCCTTGTCCCAATGCGCTCTAGCAACTCATTTGGCAGGCAGAGCACATGCACGTTGACAGGTATACAGTGTTTCCTCCGACACATTGGTGCAACTAGCTTCCGGGTTAAGCGAGCAGTGTGGCTTGGCGGGTTGTGTTTCGGAGGACACATAACTCTTAACCTTTCCCAAGTCTGAATGGAAGTTGCAGCGATGGAACAAGACTGTAACTACCAATTGGGGAGAAAAAGGGGTAAAAAGTACCAAAAAAATGTTTTTACATGCACAGTAACTCACTGTACCTTCACTTAACTTTTCTTATTACAAGAAAGCTTCTAACATTAGGTGAAAACTACTAAGCATTCTTTGTGGTGAGCACACACGGGACTCAGCCTCACCAGGCCTCAACCTCTTGGTTGATAGCAAACTGACCTTCCTGCCACACCCTCAGGTCAGTGAGCATGACAGAAATCAGCCACAGTAAGTTACTGTGAATTTTACAATAACTACTTGCAGCAAGCTGACAGTAAACTGCCAATAAAGGAAAAATCCACCCAAAACCACAAATTCCTATAATTTACAGTGTTAAATAACACTAAAATGTGAGAACAATATTTTTGGTGAACAAATATTTTTTTTAATCCGTCATAATAAGGTTGGTAGCAATGTGAAAATCGTTGTGAAAATCTGTTCAAGTTCAAGTCTTTCAAGTTGACTACAAAACCCACAATGCAATGCTTTCTCTATYGGCTGGCTGGCTAGCTAGTTAGCAAATGTAGCTACATACAATAATACCAAAGCATGTGAAGTAGCTAGTTAGCAGTAAAATCGCCTAAACAAACAGCACTATCACCATGGTCAACCTGCAGATCGATGTGTCTTGCAGTTTGACATTCGCAACAGCAATGCAATGCACCCTAGAATGAAGAGGCAGACAAATAGGAGATTTGTGGTGGACCCTCTGTTAAATTACACATATTTTTTGCGATAGGAAGATCTAAAAAATATGATCTATGGCTCATTCGAGAGTAGACAACCTCCCGTGTTATGACATTGGCCAGTACTGAAATCTGACATGTATGATAGACATTTTTGCAATCTAAAAGTCATATTCCTATTAACTTCCAGTTTAGTAAGAGCAGCTTTATCACAATACTACGTCATACCAGACAAATTTTGGCCTGCTTGAACAGCAATAGCTCAGATACACATGAAAACATGAAATGACCCCGGGAATCAATAGAACTTTGCTCAGTGATACACAAAAACAATATAACACTCAAAATGGGTGAAGCTTTCCTCTCTAGGGTACGTGAGACGGTAGCGTCCCACCTCTTCAACAGCCAGTGAAACTGCTGGGTGCCAAATTCAAATACAGAAATACTCATTATAAAAATTCAGAAAATAAAACAGCTTTTACATAGGTTTAAAGATTCACTTCTTGTGAATCCAACCACGGTGTCAGATTTTAAAAATGCTTTACGGCGAAAGCATACCATACGATTATTTGAGAACATAGCCCAGCAGACAAATCATTACAAACAGTAACCAGCCAAGTAGAAGAGTTACACAAGTCAGAAATAGAGATACAAGTAATCCCTTACCTTTGATGATCTTCATATGGTTGCACTCAGCAGACATGCATTTACTCAATAAATGTTCCTTTTGTTCAATAAAGTCTCTTTATATCCAAAAACCTCTGTTTTGCACACGAGTTTTCTTCAGTAATCCACAGGCTCAAACGCAGTCAAAACAGGCAGACAAAAAATCAAAATGTATCCTTAAAGTTCATAGAAACATGTCAAACGATGTTTATATTCAAACCTCAGGTTGTTTTTAGCCTAAATAATCGATAATATTTCAACCGGACAATAACGTCGTCAATATAAAAGGTAAACAAGAAAGGCACTCTCTCGGTCGCGCGCATGAAAAAGCTCTGTGACACTTTAGGGTCCACTCATTCAGACTCAGTTTTCAGAATACAAGCCTGAAACAATTTCTAAAGACTGTTGACATCTAGTGGAAGGCATGGGAACTGCAATTTGAGTCCAAAGTCAATGGATACTGTTATGGCATTGAATAGAAAACTACAAAACCACKKAAAAAACTACTTCCTGAATGGATTTTTCTCAGGTTTTCGCCTGCCAAATCAGTTCTGTTATACTCACAGACACTATTTTAACAGTTTTGGAAACTTTAGAGTGTTTTCTATCCAAATCTATATATATATGCATATCATATCTTCTGGGCCCGAGTAGCAGGCAGTTTAATTTGGGCATGCTTTTCATCCAAAATTCCGAATGCTGCCCCCTACCCTAGAGAAGTTTAKGATACTGGAAAATGCACAGCAGCCTCTTAATTAACAGTGCAGCTCTTGATTGTCACCAGATTTTACAAAGATTGAGTTTTACAAAGTGGACAAATGAGATGCTCAACTTTCATCAATATAACGATTAAACAACTTAAACTGGTACAACACTTTTAGACCATGCCCCCAAAAATGTTAATGGGCCCACACCAGTACATAGCTCCACATATATTTCAAAGTGCAGTGAAAGTAAGGTAAAACAATAACACCTTAATCCAACCGTAAAACTACTGTATTTTTACTGCAACTKAGTAGRAGGTAACTTACTGTCAAATTACAGGTAATTTGTAATAGAGTGTGCCATAAGCACATCTGAAGTATCCTATAAGTATAACTGTAGAACCTGTAATTGGTTCTACCTGGAACAAGAGGGTTCTTTTTGAGAGGGTTCTATATAACTCAAAAGTGTTTCCCTACAGGGACAAATCAAAGAGTTCTATGTGGCACCCAAAAGAGTTCCCCCATAGAGACAAATGAGAGAATGTCCATGGGTTGTATGCTTTTACAATCTTTATTATACCAACAGATCCAGTGACGTAGCAGAAAATTAAAGTTGCTCGCACCGAGAGGTTAGGAGTTCAAATCCCAAGTGAGGTTGACTCCCAACTAACCATAATTTTGCTGGTTTGCAAAACCACACCCATCATTATCATATTTACCAGCATGCTCTATTGCAGTTAGATTTTTTGAATTGTTTCTTGCAATATCTGTGTTTTTGCATGTGCATTAATCAATCAATAAATTCATGTATCTTATGCTGCACAAAGATACATAACATACACTTTTATAAACAAATCCAATATGTTAGTTGGATTTATTGCATCTGTTATTGAAATGATTGTTCCAGTTTAGATGGTTTAGGTAGTCTCATTAATTTATCTTTCTAACCCCGGTAGTTATTCTGTATGCAGATTGTGGGAATCTACTCTGGCTGGAATCCAATAGGAATTGAACAACATTGTAAACCAGCATAATGTGACTTGATGCTGGTTTAGTTTAGCTTATGCTGGTCACCAGCGTCCAAAACACAGTGAAGGTTGGTCACCAGAAAAAAACACAAAGAAGGCTGGTCACGACGTAAATACAATGAAGGCTGGTCTGCCAGCATAACCAGCTAGACCATGCTGGTCAGCCAGCAGAACCAGCTAGAACATGCTGGTCAGACCAGCTTGACCAGCATCCAACCAGCACTGACCAGCATAGACCAGCATGGACCAGCTTGAAATGTATGCTGGTCTATGCAGTTTTTTCCAGCAGGGATGATTACAGTTGATATGCAGCCATTGTCAATGGTAGACGAGGCTTCAATACCCTGGTGGCATATTTAGAACGGGACTACAAGATGCCATGTCTAAAAACCGCGATGGCCCGGATGGAGAAATTGTACAATGATTGCTCTGCATGTACAAAGTACAAGCTCTCAAACACCCCCATACGTGGTTACAGATTATTGGACTTCTATGAACATGCTGTCATACATCACTGCATCGAGCCATAATATTGATGACAAGTGGGACACGAAGTCCCATGTACTGAGAACTGAGAACATGGAGGAATGGCACACAGCACAGAACCTAAAAACGGCATTAACTACCATTATTGCTGAGTGGGTGGGGGACAGCAGGAAGGTGAGCGTCGTCTGGTAGCCCTGACCGCGTAGATGGAACTAAATAGCCCCATACTGGTCATGAGCAGGACAATATCTGCATTGTGAATTCACATGTAATTGTAATTTTTTWATTTTTATAGTTTAGACAAAAATGGCTGTTTAAAAGTTAATACTGCATATTCCAACTTCACGAGGCGTACTTCAAACTCATGTTTGTTTTGCATAAAACAGAATGGTATGGGTGAGTAGCTGTAAAGGCATCATCCCCTTTTCCACCCACACTTCAATCTGAAATACACTACATGACCAAAAGTATGTGGGCACCTGCTCATCGAACATCTCATTCCAAAATCATGGGCATTAATATGGAGTTGGTCCCCCCTTTGAAGCTATAACCGCCTTGACTCTTCTGGGAAGGCTTTCCACTAGATGTTGGAACATTGCTGCGGGGACTTCGATTCAGCCACAAGAGCATTAGTGAGGTCGGGCACTGATGATGGGCAATTAGGCCAGGCTCGAAGTCGGCGTTCCAATTCATCCAAAATGTGTTCGATGGGGTTGAGGTCAGGCTCTGTGCAGGCCAGTCAAGTTCTTCCACACCGATCTCAACAAACCATTTTTGTATGGGCCTCGCTTTGTGCACGAGGACATTGACATGCTGAAACAGGAAAGAGCCTTCCCCAAACTGTTGCCACAAAGTTGGAAGCACAGAATAGTCTAGAATGTCATTGTATGCTGTATCGTTAAGATTTACCTTCACTGGAACTAAGGCCTAGCCCGAACCATGAAAAACAGCCCCAGACCATTATTCCTCCTCCACCAAGCTTTACAATTGGCACTATGCATTGGGGCACGTACCGTTCTCCTGGCATCCACCAAACCCAGATTCGTCCATTGAACTGCCAGAAAACAGTTTCCACTGCTCCAGAGTCCAACGGGGGCGAGCATTACACCACTCCAGCCGACGTTTGGCATTGCACATGGTGATCTTAGGCTTGTGTGCAACTGCTCGGCCATGGAAACCCATTTCATGGAGCTTCCAACGAAAAGTTATTGTGCTGACGTTGCTTCCAGAGACAGTTTGGAACTCGGTAGTGAGTGCTGCAAACGAGGACAGACAATTTTTACACACTACGCGCTTCAGCACTTGGTGYTCCCGTTCTGTGAGCTTGTGTAGCCTACCACTTCGCAGCTGAGTCGTTGTTGCTCCTAGATGATTCTACTTCACAATAACAGCACTTACAGTTGACCAGGGAAGCTTTAGCAGGGCAGAAATTTGACGAACTGACTTGTTGGAAAGGTGGCATCCCATGACAGTGCCAACTTTGAAAGTCACTGAGCTCTTCAGTAAGGCCATTCTACWGCTAATGTTTGCCTATGGAGACTGCATAGCTTTGTGCTCGATTTTCTATACCTGTCAGCAACGGGWGGGGCGGAAATAGCRGAATCCACTAATTTGAAGGGGTGTCCACATACTTTTGTATATATAGTGTATCAACAAAGCTGTGTATATGGGGATTTCCCGTTACTAACACAGGGGAGGGAGAGAAAGCAGGCGAAATAGACTATTCTTCATGAGTTTAACATTCCAGGCATGCAGCTACCCAGAGATGACGGGGAGGCTCAAAGGTTTTTGGGTGCTGAATAAAAAGGACTTGGGAGGGTAATATAAATGTTGAGGTTGCTCTATGATTATTAGTCAAATGATGGTTCAGTAGCTTTAATAATATTTTTTACAAATCAATCTTCATGAATATGAATGAAACAGACTGCAAGACAGACTATAAGTCATGCAAACCTCATTAGGCTTTCCTTTTGTAAATGTGTGTGTGTTCAGTAGTTATTGCATTTAACCATAATACAGATTACTTGATAATGGCTTATTAAATCCAAAGTTCACCGTGGTCCGGGAAATTAATTTCAACCGGAGCGCAGGCATTCCTGTAACATTTCGATTTGCCACCCCCCTAATTGCATGACAAACAGACACAGTTAGGACAGCAGATAAGCGCAAATAAAATCGTACCACTGTGGTATAGACATGTGAAAATTGGCACACTTGTATAATTTGTCAAACTAAACAATTATTGACATAGTACCATTTGATCCAGGCATCATCGAAGACGGTAGCGCCACCTATAGGCTAAACCTGCAAATGAATATCGACATTATCTCAGCTATATTTTAGACTCCTGCTTTACGTATGTCAAATATTAACAGATGACTGTAATTACCAAAGATACCAGACATGTCTATTAATAGAGAGATTCCAATAGTATCCAAAAGAGATTCCAATAGTATCCAAAAGAGATTCCAATATTATCCAAAAGAGATTCCAAAAGAATCCAAAAGAGTTTCCAATATTATCCAAAACAGATTCCAAAATAATCCAAAAGAGATTCCAAAAGAATCCAAAAGAGATTKCAATAGAATCCAAAAGAGATTCCAATAGAATCTTAATAGAGAAATCCTCCAAAGCAGCAGGGAGTCAAGGGGCGGACTGAAGTTCATTAATTCGTCTCATGCAAAGATCAAACACATAACTAACGTGATAAGATGGGTGAAATAATAAAAGGCATGCTCATTTTGTACCAGATAATAACACATCCAAGATAGGTTATTTATAGTACTTAAAAGAGTAAAAGACAGATGCAACCAGGTTTTTAAAAAATCAGGTCATAGGTGCTAATGATGTAACAGACCATGGAGACAACATGGTCTGGAGCTCATTTGGGGAGAAATCAGAAGGCTGAATCTTTATTTTAAGAAATATTCTTCAGGGTACTAGAAGCCATAGAGTTGAGACCCTAGCATACCCATAATGCTAAGGATGTCCAGGTCTTTGGGTTCCTGGCCAGTTGATGATCCAGCCAGTTGTTGATCCAGCCAGTTGTCTGGTCCTGAGAATGATACACCCTGGTCCTGAGAATGATACACCCTGGTCCTGAGAATGATACACCCTGGTCCTGAGAATGATACACCCTGGTCCNGGTCCTGAGAATGATACACCCTGGTCCTGAGAATGATACACCCTGGTCCTGAGAATGATACACCCTGGTCCTGAGAATGATACACCCTGGTCCTGTTGACTTGCTATCTGGGAGGTTCTTCTCTCAACTTCCAGCGTAATCACTTGGTTCAATTCATGACTGCATGGCTTCCTAGAAACACATTAACTGATTCTCCCTGTAGGGGATTTAAAATAGCCAGGGTCTCTCTGGACTGCGGCTTTCCAGAGGCAGGCCTGCGAGATGCAGGTCCTTAGGGAGTCCCTTGGTACAGTACATCTGGCTCCATTAAGCCTGCGAGGCTGGCTCTCTGTGATCAGCACCCAACACACACATCGCCTCACACAAACTGCTTCACACACACGCCACCTCACACACACACTCTGCGGTGGGTTGCAGACGGGTGGTGTCAGATCGCCTCGCTCTGCAAACAAGCTCCGGAAGACATCATCATGCCAAAACACAGCTCATTAAACGCTATTAGCGAGTCATTTAAGTAAATTGAGTCCCCTCTCGACTCCTCTGGTTAGCAAACAGCTTTAGGGTCATAGCTAAAGATGAAGAAAAAAAAGCCGGACAAATGAAGCTACTCTAGGTCACTCACTGTAACGCTGCTTGTTGACAGAAATATCATGTTGTTAATGATCACAGACCAGTCTTTGACTCTAATGATATGCCAAGAGCAAACCAATGGGTTGGTTGAGGATATATCATATCCATGTGGCTAGAGTGAAAACATGCCCTCAAATAAAATCACAAACAGTTACTGAGAGAGAAACATATCAAATAAAGTAATGAAACATTTTGTCACTATCGTGTGAGGGACATGGACAGGCAAGTGTCCTCTTTAGAATGAAAACATATACTTTATTGATTCTCAGTGTGCCACCATGTTATTTTCCTTTTGAGATTGTGGTTTAAATGTGATAAATGCACAAAATGCTTTTAATCCAATAGGCTACATCTTTATAGAACAGCTGTAAGACCTTAGTGAAAAGCTTTTAAGGCCAGTGCATTTCCCAAAGATTGGGGGGGTGGAATCATGAACTGTGAGCTGTGGGGAAAGTAATTGCACATCAAACTTTGACAAAATGCTGTTTTGATACTAGAAAATTGGAAGCTGATGCCTTTTCCCTCATGCTGCCGGAACACATAGATAATCTGAGGATTCTGAATCTCTGATGATAAACACTACGGATTTCTGATGCATAGGAGGTAGAAGCAGGGTAGGAGGCATCTTTCCCTAACACTCTAAGCTACCAGCCCAAAACCCTGACAAGACAATTTTCTACTAGTCAGAGGATGGTAGAAGCTTCTCAAAGATTAATCTTCTATTAGTAATGGGTCTTATGCAAGTGTTCTCAACCAGTCTGGCCCAAAGAAGCATGTGGTTCTAAAATAGAATGTTCTAAACCAAAAACTCCACACGTGTCGGACTGTGAACAAAAGTTTGTACATTTTATTGAATTAAATAACTATCATCAATATGCCAATTCACTAAAAGTTTGAGTTTCATGCAATATTCTGAAAGCGTTGTGGGAATATTGTAAGAAATACAAGACAACGATGTTGCAATAATAAACTTCTAGGCTAGTTATAAAATCAGGTCTGAAACATTAGTTTATGTCCATGTCGATCCACTTCCTCCTTGATATCATTGCAAATGTTTTATCCACTTTCAGTGATTTACTGTCTTTTGTATTGGAAATGGAAGATGATCTAATCGAAAGTGAACTTAATGGCCGACAGGCCCTTCATAACCACTCAACCAACAGCAAAGGTTCAGTGACAGTCAGTTGTTTTCTTTCTTTCTGATAGACGGGATGAAATGATGACATTCACAGGCCTGTTTCGAAACCTGGTGTCTGGAGCCTGCCTCCAGACACTGCCATAAATCAGGATGACTTTGCAGAGTCAGACTAATGGCGACAAAACAGAAGATTAATATGACTCAAGGTTTTGATAAAGGTCAATTTGGTAAAAGAATGCATCCGTTTGAAGCAATTACCACCAGCGATCTGGCTGTACCTGCAGAATTAGGGTTGCCATGGATACCTGCTGAGCTGGAAATGGGAATGTTCCCCTGCATGACACCATCTTGGATTGGTTCATTACACTCCTATTTACCACTGCTAAAGCCAAACACGCAATACATTGTGCTAAAAACTTAAAGACACTGCCAGTCAGGTATAAAGACACTAGCTTTGCATTTAATTCATTAGATATACCAACTCTGTAAATATATTTCAGCTTGTGCATGTCTGGGAGATGTAAGCATTATTCTTTCTTGACAGGAAAGTTCATATTTTGTGGTTTATGCTTAAAGAAAAAGGGCAACAATTGTATTTTTGTATTTATTATTATTAATGATGATTGACCTCCATACTGGTACATAAGCTTGCATTTCCGACCTCTAAAACATAAATTATAACCCTGGTGCAATGTGCCGAGACGCCAATATCGAGCAGCCAATCTCAGTGCTGAGGCACCCTCTGGTTTGTTTTCCCATTGTAAGGCCGCATTGATCTGATCATCAGTAGTAGCCCGGTACCTACCACTGTAATAGACAAATCGACACATCAAACCTCTAAAACAAGCCTAATCTAAGCKTTTTCTCCATATAGAGAGGGCGACAGGTAGCCTAGCGGTGAAGAGCATTGGGCCGAAATTATGCTMGTTCAAATCCCKGAGGCCGASTAGGTGAAAAATCTGTCAATGTGCCTTTGATCAAGACACATAACCCTAATTGCTCCCGTAAGTCGCTCTGGATAAGAACATCTGCTATAAATGACTGAAATGTACAAATGTAAATGTATAGACAATACAACTTACCTAACAAGCCCATCAATCAATATTAGCTAGKAAGTCAGAATCGGTCAATACCAACTGCAAGGGACTCTGTTTACATAATGTCAGTTACTATTAGGATAAAAGGTCTGCAAGTCTAATCATGTACACTAGTAAATTACAAATCATGAATGTCTGTGCCGAGGCATTTCTGGGGGTGTGCTGTWTACACGGGTGAGAGAGAAGGATTTCCATATGTCAATTAGACTTGCTTGATGAACGCTCCATGACAATCAACATGAATAATCTAGAGACCAATTACTTGTCTACAGGCCACAAGGTTGCAGAGAAAAACAGTTCCCCCCCACAGGCACTGGAACATGAGATGTGCCGGCATAAACTACACGTCCTACAGGAAACCTCAGATGCCGATTAATACAGAGAAGGAAACTAACTAGCCTACTTACTATACCTTTGTTTTTTCTCTGTATTCATCCCAGGGGCAAGTGGAGTAGCGTTGTGAGAAATAGTCCAATTGTCAAGTGTTGACCATCTGCTACTGGACATTGTACAAATGGGCAAACTGTACAAATGTACCCGCAATATCATCGTATCCAAGGACGAGTTCAAATAAAGCTTTATACATTTCTCGTTCAGCTAACATGGCAAATTAACATTGTATTTGTAACGTACAAAATCCATCAAAGCTTTATTCCGATGTTTGTGTTTTATCCTCTCTTGGTAAGTTAATGATGGTGTTTCTCAAGTTGTTCATATTCCCTCCAGTGCAGTATGTCTAAGGTACTGTATGGCTTTCATTAATATGACTCGCCAACACAACAGTTCGACCGATATATTACTGCGAGGTTATGACAATCAGATTGATAAGATATAGCTGGAACCTCACCTTTTCGGGAGATATCTCGATGTGGRGACACACTCTCCTGAGTGAACAGAGTTTTAATTAAACCCCAAACACTGGAGCGGAGGATAAAGTCTTCACGACTTAATGCCTTGTCAGTCGCTGCCGTGGAGGTGAAGAGAAAATGGGGAGGTTATTTACACCAAGGGGAGAGTTAATCTGCRTTGATGATCTTAGATCTCTAATCACATAGAGAAAGATTGTAAATATCATTACAGAGTAATCCACCCTACCAACACACTGAGATACCAGATAAGGGCAAAAGTTTTGTGCAGTATGAGTACATCTAGCGAGAAACAGGTAGCTCAGAACATGTGTCTACGTCATGTAGCAGTGCAATTAATGACTTTATTTACTGACTGTGGGTTAATACGATGGTGTATGAAGTGTATTAGTACAGTATGGTATGTGGAAAAGGCTTATTCTGAGTACTACTCGTATCAGATAGGGAAGCTGAGCATGACAGACTATTCCGTCTGCAACAGTCTTACCAACAGCCTCCTTTAGCCCATATTTAAGGATTCATGTGCACTCAGGAATAGAAGACAGGTGGTCTAAAAATGATATGAACTGCTTTTGGAAATACCGAAGTAGAAAAAGGGACTTCAAACAGAATATATTTCAAGCTTTGATGTGTAGTTAGTGCCTTTATGGGCAAAAAAGCAAGAGTTTGCAGAGAGCTTATTTAAAAAGGTCGTAGAAGTCTTGTTCCTCAATACTCAAAAGTAGCCATATATTGTTCTTTGACTATGAAATCACTTTTTTACAACAGTTGACTGGTCAGTTGGAACATCTCTGATTCATGAATAGACGGAGGCCTGTATGCATATTTCTTGGTTCATTGACATCTTCCATACACCCTGCAGGCCTCAGGCCAAACCTCCACTAAAATGATTAAGTTCAAAGGCAGGAAAAAAATGGCTCACTGACTCGGTCTTCGACCGTGCAGTGGGCTTTATGCAAGCGACAAGACGTTCGTACAGGTCGGTCCAGTCAAACGCACAAAGGTGGCGCTCCTCTTCGGTCATGGAGAACAGGTCTGCTTTACGTTCGACTGATCCACATGGTTGGTCAGGTTTCGCTTTGTGTTCAGCGGAAGGAGCCCACATCTTCCCAACATGCTCCACATCGTATGCAGCCAGCGCAGACAGTCGAACCGTATTGACATTGCAGAAGGTTTCGGCAGGGAAGTATCTCTGTTGGTCTCTTCTCATCAAGTTTGGTGATATGATGGAACTAGAAGTAGTAGGTGATACCACAGATGCGGTGGTAGAAGAAGAAGCAGAATGACCCGGAGAAAGCCAGAAAGGCAGAGCCCGATGCTGGAGGAACCACAGCTGACTGCATGTAGTAGACCATGGAGAGACGTTCTGCTGGGAAACCTCTGCAAATCTTCTGGCATATTCAGCTCCTCGGGGCGAGTATGAATAGGACACCCAAATGTGTTGTTAACATTTGATACCTCATAGCCAACTAACAATTTTATTTATTTATTTTATTTATTTCACCTTTATTTAACCAGGTAGGCAAATTGAGAACACGTTCTCATTTACAATTGCGACCTGGCCAAGATAAAGCAAAGCAGTTCGACACATACAACAACACATAGTTACACATGGAGTAAAACAAACATACAGTCAATAATACAGTGAACAAGACTGAAGTGGATTTAATTGCCTTTTATACACAGTAGCTAGTTTATTCAGTACACCACCCAATTTACAAAAATGGTTCGCTCCTAACAGACAACAGACAATCATTGAGGAATTAAGTTACTGTTCGATTGAATGTTAGATTGGACAAAACGAGTGACCTAAGCAACTTTGAGCGTGGTATGATCGTCGATGGCAGTTCCAGTATCTCAGAAATGGCCGGCCTCCTGGGCTTTTCATGCACAACACTGTCTAAGGTTTACTGAGAATGGTGGGACAAACAAAAACCATCTGGTAGGCGGCAGCCCTGTGGGTGAAAACAGCTCTTTAATGAGAGGTCGAAGGAGAATGTCAAGAATCGTGCAAGCTAACAGGTGGGCCACAAACAGGCAAATAATGGCGCAGAAAGACATCTCGGAATGCACAACTTGTCAGTCCTTGTCACGGATGGGCTATTGCAGCAGACAACCACACCGGGTTCCACTCCTATCAGCTAAAAACTTAAGAAGCGGCTCCAATGGGCATGCGAACACTGGATAATTGAGACGTGGAAAAACATTGCCTGGTCCGACGAATCCCAGTTCCTGTTGCGTCATGCTGATGGCAGAGTCAGGATTTGGCGTAAGCAACATGAGTCCATGGCCCATCCTGCCTAGTGTCAACGGTACAGGCTGGCGGCGGTGGTGTAATGGTGTGGGGAATGTTTTCTTGGCACCTGTTAGGTCCCTTGATACCAATTGAGCAATGTTTCCATGCCCCGAAGAAGTCAGGCTGTTATGGAGGCAAAGGCGGGTCCGACCCAGTACTAGATGGGTGTACCTAATAAACAGGCCACTGAGTGTGTATCTCTGGCATCGGAGAGACACAGCCACTCCACTGTTTCAAAATTACCATCGGAGGATTACACACAGGGAAAGAAACCACAGTAGGAAAGTCAACCACATTACCCTTTCCATCAACAAACCTTTTATCATCAACGAAGCTCCTCACAACAGGAAAAATGCAATCAAATATCTAGATCATAAATGAAAAACAAAGTAGAATAGATGTAAAAATGTCCATATAAAAAGCTTTCTCTTTTGGTTGAATGAGTGCAGGAAGCTATTCTAATGGCCTTTGTTCCCTCTGGTTCAGATAACAGGCATGATAAGGGCTTATTGATCAGCAAAATGGGACATGCTTTAGCAACATTAGAACAGATTTGCGTGAAAGCATCCAAAAACATAGTATTTGTTTGACAGCACTGTTGAGCAACCTTGAGAAAATATGTTTTAGGCCTACAGTTTTTGTGGTTCATGTTCCATTTGAGTATTACTCAGTAAAATATCTTCAATGAAAAATACTCAAGCTAAATATTGACTACAAAGTCCTTGTAGATAGATTGTTCAACATTATGGTTATATCAACATAGATATTTTAGAGTGTTTMCCATCCTTCCACTCATGGCCAGGCAATGATTTGCTGTTAAACAAAGAAGTGGGCTCTGGCTTCCTCCCAAACAACCCCCAACCCAGTGAGACATCTCACTATAGGGAGTGTGATGTCCTGCCGACACTGATCAGAGTGCAGCCAAGACACAGCATGTCCTCTCTGCCTGCCATCTCTACAAGATTAACACCCTCTTAGCCAACCTTCCAGTATCCAGTACTGTCAGGCGAGATATTGTACTGTATTGCCTGTCAAAGGATCACAATCATCTCCCTCGGCGATGCTCAAACTTCATCCAATAATACATCTAAGAAACTCCCCGAAAACAGGATGATGCTTGGAACCTCATCGATTCTTCACTCTGAAGGTCACTACAATTTGCATTGTTTACATAAAGTTCATATGTTAAATCATTCGGTAGTTAAAGGGGCAGAAACTATTGCAATTAACCAAACATACTTCAAGCTGGGTCAAAGGATTTGTGGTACAGTGTTTGGAGAAAAACGACCAAGCTCCCGGGGAAAACATATCCCGTCGAATCTTAAATCATAGATTCCTATAAAAAATAAACTGTTCAATATATAATCTCCCCCATAACCTCTGTCATATCCCCTTTTGTAATGRATGAGTCTGTGAGAGGACAGCAACATGCCGCCTGTAGAACCTAGGCTCTTAAACCTGCTCAAATAAAATTGATCTGGCATTGGCCTAGCTAGCTTCCAATTAACTCCAATGCCTTTCATTTCTCTCTCCTGCGGCTCCAAGTCCCAGCTCTACCTCTCAACGTAGTATTTCTATGGCTGCTGTGGGTACAGGGTCATGGAAATGTCCAGGAGAGGCAACAATTTAATAGAAGTTGTGCTCAAGCTTGGATAGCCCCTATACTGCGCCGGATCATATTATCTGTGGGAAGAAGATTGATGTCTGAGTATCTGTTGCAGACATCATAGTTCATCTTTATATTGCTGTAAATTGCTGTAAACTTGGGCACAGAGAACTTTATACATCCAGAATATCTAGACTCTGTTAGACACTGACCATTGTTACATTWAGGCAAGTTACTAAAGACAAATACTTTCTAAGAGAGTTGTGATTGTTCCCCATACTCTCCTTAGTACCTCTCCATTATTATATTTGGCTAAACTGTACCATTTAAATGAACAAATACTTGGGGGCGGGGGAAGCGGCCAACTTGACGATGTCTCCCATTCGTTAGAACAAACTGCATTAGTCTGAACCAGCGGCCAGCAGGACACGTGAAGTATGTACAAGTGAGCAGTTTATTKGCAGGCCTATGAGGAATGACAGTGCAAAAGTGTCGGTTTTCATCCTGCTGTCCCATAGCGAATTAAAGACATTCTAATTGCTGGTACCGGCTCACCACTTTCATTCTTTGAAGACTTTTTACCATCAGAGTAATGGACTCTGGAACGTATTCACTCAAGTGAGTTCTAAATGTATCATTCCGCATCACAGACGATTGGAACAAAAATAAAACGCACATAATGTGAAAAGAAACGGAAGAAGACACCTCTGGCCAGATATCATTTGACTTTTCAGAGAGGAGTGTGGCCCATGAAATAAAGAATAATGTGAATAAATGGAAATAATAATACACACGGTCCAACAGGGACAAGGACATTTAATTAAAACATATCATATCTGCCTCAAGCAGAAGAGACATGGACAGGTTTACCTGCTGTCTTTCTGTAAGACCTGCAGTGATTCGCGTGACATTCCCTGATTAAATTGTGCTGTGGCGTTTGACACAGAAATATATAGAATAAATTGTGATTGTTTACTGTAATCTCTTCATCCTGTTTGTTTAAAATTGTGCTCACAATTAAATCACAGGCCAAACTGCATGTTCATTAGAGACTGATAATGATTTTTTAATCCGACTCAATTTGCTKAAGTTCCCTCATAATAATCCAAATTACCCCAAGCAGGCTGAGCAGAAATATCACGATTTCCTACACTCCTTATCCTCCCAGATATGCCTAAAAACCATGTACTTTGTGTAATTAGCTTCCATAAATGACGAATCCCAACTAATTAATATTTCCATGTCTGGCTAGGGTAACAAAATGATGAGCTGAGTTTTTTTCTCACACTGAAATTCTCTTCTGCGTTTAACTGATTGCAGACAAATGTAAACAATAGGCTGTGTAATAAGTCTAGAAGTTTAACGCTTCCTAAGGGATGATTTAGTGTTCAACATGATGATTAAACTCAATACTCTCAGAAACTATTGTAAAAGGTTGCATCAGTACTACTATGCAAATAATTGTCCTTCCACCAATCAAGAATGTGCACACTGAAAAAGCTGTGTTAACTTACTATCTTGACCATATATGATGATAAGGGCTCATTCGTTTGATAGTTAGTGTGTAAACAGTAAACACAGGTTAGCATGGAAACAAGATAGGGGGGGGGGGTAAATAGGCCTATATTTGGTCATTCAAAAAAAGTATTTCAGAGACATTTTGAACAATGAAGCGAAATCTAGCAACACTGGCCTCTGGCATGTAATGAATTGTCCCTTCTTACCTTATCAGCCAAGGCACCAATAAACACAGTCCTTGGAGCTCCAACTCTGAACAAAATGACTTTGAGGGCTTTCAGCCACCTGGAATTTTGCCATTATTTATGAAATATCAGGAAAAAATGCCCAACCTCMTGGGCTGATAGCAGTCTAATTTATYCAGTCTAATGCAAGTGGTCTTAAGGGCTCAACCAAGAGAGAACAAACATTTCCAGGAGCTCATTGTATTTGGAAAGATGCCTAAAACTAAAATAAACAACTACATCCTAGAGTTAATGTAGTGCCATGTCCAGACTAGGCTCTAATCATAAGCATGAGCATTGAGCTTCAAGTGACCCGTTATCACTAAATAGAGACCACAACCCAATTTACATGGGGGTATAATACGTTGGCATAACAGAACAGTATATTTGTGGCATCATCACCTCTCTCATAGGAAATGTGCATGAATACCAATCTTGTGCAAGATACAGTATTCAGATGCATGTGCATACTTCTTATCTGATTCAGAGCAAACAACAAACACTACATAATACATATAATGCAAACAACAAACAACCGCTGGGCTTACAAGCAGCCGCCCAGCTGGGAGACTATCCTCAGAAGTCATTATGACACAATTCCACTTGTGTCTTCATTCATTCAACAACCAAACAAAGACACATTCAAATCAACGTAACATGAATAAAGAATAAACGGGCTTCCTGAGATGTAGAACAGAGATTCCTTCATTATGTCTGGTTTACTTTCAGTCCATTCCTGAATTCACTGTTTCCTCTTGTACCACTCTCTCCCTCCCGATTCACTCTGAATTCATATGGGTCCTGTTTTCACAKTAATTGTGTGTGTGTGTTTTCACAGAAAAACGATGGTTGCTCTCAGGAGAAACATCACGAATGAAGAAAATAACTTGTAATAAATAAAAACGAACARGTCCGATGGAAGCTGATGGATGCCTCTCAACCTTAACAGTAATTTGACAGTCTGACTAAGTGAGCAGTTGCAGCGGGAGGTGATGTTCAAATAGAAGATTTGGGAAACTGTGACATTTCCACAAAATCAACAAATGAAGTGCTCGGCTGCCAAGTGTTCTATTCAAAGCTTGTCAGTAGTTCAACATGCTTGCTGATTCAACTAACATATCAGGGCATATAGTGTGGTTTGAAGTCACATAAAACATGACAAAATTGGGACACTTAATTTCTCATTCCTAATTGGGACACTTCATTTCGCTAATACCAAACATCTCGGAAGGCTTATGGGAAGCCTATGCTAGCGTCCTTTAGTTAAATGGAATGGCAACCAAAAGGTCAAGTAGTGACATTTGTACTGAACATCTCCTTCTCACTGGAAACAGCCAGTGGAGAAAAGCATTTTAAAAGGGCTGCGTACGAGACGGAACAAGATTTGCGTGTTCAAAGTTGACATTTCGCCCCCATTGTAGGTTATCTTTCAAGCTTCTTTAGAATACATTAAAACATTACAAAAAACCTCCTCTGTCGACAAACATTCCAATTTGCATCTATACAAAACCCATGAATTCATTTATGCATTGCTTTGCCACAGTCTAGTGAATAGTCACCTTTCATTGGCTTAACTGACACAGAAACACACCTCAGCAAATGTTTGAAGCAATCAGCATGCCTCAAAGTATTTGGGGTCTTATTCTGACAACTAGCTAAAAAAAGACCTGGGTTTAAATACTACTTGAAATCTTTAAAATACTTAGCGTCCCCGAGTCTGCCTGGAGTGCCATAACTCTGGCGATTATTCTATTGGCTCTATTAAGCCAGGCAAGCTCAATCAACCACAGATAAGTATTTGAAATAGTATTTAAACCCATGTCCTCCTGAGACATGAGCCGTCAGATTCTCACATGTCAATTCCAAATGTCCTCAGCAACCAGACTGATGTCATCACACAATTTGACCACTTGACCCTCTGACCCTGCAGCTGACTGACATGCTGTACGCTGAACATACTCAAACCCCACTCTTGTTTTCATCTGATTTCAATGTCAACGATCCAATGTTTTGAATGCTTTCTACGCTAAAGAACTGCTTTAAATCTCTCTCCTTTGCCTTCTTATTGACAGTCCCAAGGTCTCCCAAAGCTTTTTAAACAGCACTTGTAAACTTACCTGCTCCACCTCCCCTGGGTGCAGTCTGTTAGTGGCACATTGAAAACAAATTAATTATTCAAAGGTATTATTTTCTACATTGAATCTATTTCCTGCATCAGCGATGCTGATAATGGATCCCAGAGGATTTTGGAGTGCCATGCATCCCTTGTTTAGTACACACCTCGACCTTCATAACAGCACCACAGACAGAAATGCTACACACTAAAATCAATGTCTCACCGGCCCAGCAGTGTTTAAGCAAAGTACATCACTAAGTGAATGTTCTGTACTTAGCAGAGTGGTGGCTCTCAGTGTAGATGGTGTCATTCCAATTGAAGAGATTTGATGTAGACTCTGGGGTGACCACCGTTCCAGATTGACACAAGCAGGCCTGTCAATAGCAAGCGTCAGTATCAAACAGTGACACATTTTCTGATGGTAAAATCATTTACAGTAAATAGCCTACCCATGCCCATGAACAAGAACCAATTGTCTTTGCTCAATGACGTTTGCATAACAACCTTACTTAAGACGTAATACCCCAACCTAATACTACTCAACTTGCATCAGTCGTCTTGGCTAACCATGAATGTTAGCAAAATTCTATTTTATGCAAACAAAACTGCCTATTGTAAGTGCATTGCCACTGATAGCTACTGGGTAAGAAGACAAACAATATAGCACAAATTGATATATGAAAGGTATAATTTCCTTACAGATGGTTGAGATTGTGTTCATGTCTAGCCTTAATGCTTCATAATACTAGATCCTCTTAGGGACATATTCTTCCTTTTATTTAGACTAGTTGTGCTTTGGACTGGATGTGAAACCAGCTTAAATGAATTATGAGGACTCAGAGTGAGAAAGAGGAGGTCAAGACTGTAGAATCACTGAGGCGAGAAACAAAAGTTGCCCAAATGGACTCTCATTACAAAAATAATCTTTAAAATGCGCAAGTGACATCTTTTATTTTATTATTTATTTCACCTTTATTTAACCAGGTAGGCCAGTTGAGAACAAGTTCTCATTTACAACTGCGACCTGGCAAAGCAGAGCAGTGCGACACAAACAACACAGAGTTACACATTGGATTAACAAACATACAGTCAATAACACAAAATAAAAGTATATACACAGTGTGTGCAAATGTAGTAAGATTAGGGAGGTAAGGCAATAAATAGGCCATAGTGGCGAAATAATTACAATTTAGCAATTAAACACTGGAGTGATAGATGTGCAGAAGATGAATGTGCAAGTAGAGATACTGGGGTGCAAAGGAGCAACAACAAAAAAAGAACAATATGGGAATGAGGTAGTTGGGTGGGCTATTTACAGATGGGCTGTGTACAGGTGCAATGACCAGCTAGTGGCCCTACCAAGACTACAGAGTAGAGTAAAAATTGAAGCTAAACACACGGCTAATTCTGAATACATTTGGGATGATTTTTAGATGGTCATTTCAACTAAGTTTCATCTGTGTATAGTTTGTTATATAGTACATTTACATTGACATAGCATCTCCCTGATGTCCAATTTATACATTTGGCAGAAACCAATCAACAATYGTGGAACTCATACCACAATAGAAAACTAAGCTTTAAATGGTATGCTTAAGATGACGCAAAAAAACAATTTTCTCTCTACAAACATTAACAACAGTAACGTGTGTTAATCCAAGGAAAATCATTTGCAATGTCAATTTCCCCCACAAATGAAGGCTTTCATGAATCAAATGTCTTATTATCACCCAATTGATTATTTTTAGGGTTTTCTAAACAATGCAAATAGGAATATACTCCGGAGAATAACAGATTTTGCATTCAACGCAACACTCCCTATCAGAATGACATTTTTATCAACATGGCACTGGGAGAGCATTTAATTTAGAGACCAAAACTCAATTTCTAAAATCACACTGGAATTATATGCATGGGGTGAAGAGAGGGGGGCACAGAGAGAATAAAAGTGTGTGAGAAAGAGGGCACGGAGATAGAGAGGTGGGTAAAAGAGAAAGATACATAGAAATTGCTTTATACAAAGGATTCATTAAAATACCTCTAGTCTATTCTCGTTCAAATAGACATATTGCAACTAAAATAGGGTAAGGGGGTGGGAGTGATGGCTCACCTGCAAGATTACACATTATKTTTCTCCTAGATGTAGTGTACCATATTTGCATCACAGAGAGTCAAAATGTGTATCTAATACTGCACCTTTTCTAAAATGTTCTTTAAAAACATGGGAAGTTCAGATTTGCTCTGCACTCAGACTTATGTTAAATATTCAAAAACATTTACAGATGCACTTCTGCTAAGCATTAGCCGTAATATGAAGTACTTATTACATGAGTTGTAGCCAGTGTACTTTCCTTATTTWWTTTTTTTGGAACGTTTGTGTTWCAACTAATAGGCAARACACATTCTTGTGTAACAGCGGAAAGCTTTAATTCAAAGGTAAAATCTCTACCAGTGTCACATAAAGAGGTAGATCCACTGTAATTTAACTTTAAATTACTTTCCAATCTGTCTAATAATCAAAAATCAGTATGAATAGGAAGCTAATTACCTTCAAACTAATTAAGAGCTTAACAACAATGTCTGTGTTTACCTCATAATGAATAAACGCTCAAGGCAAGAGTAAAATCACAGTTTCACACCTGTGTCTCAAACTTGGAGCTAACCAAGCAGTGTTGCTTGTGATCTACATTAGACTCAAGGGCCTCATTTCACGTCAAAATATGGGTCTCTAATTCAAGMGATTCCTAGCCAGCTAGAACTACTGTTTGTGTAATAGAGTAATTTCAACACTGAGAAAAAAGGACCAACACCTTTGATATCAGCAGGGAGCTTATTTTTTTCTTGCGAGTAGCGTAAAGCCAACCAAACACAACAAAGCTTTGCTCAAACATCGTCCTAATCACTGAGGCCACACTACCACACACTAAAACGAGGTACTGGCTACTGGCTATCCTAGAATGAATATCCACAGTGCCCTCTACTGGGGGGAAAAAACAATATCCCACATCACCTTGGCACTACAGGAGCAGTACGCAAGTGTTATGTATGGAGCTATGCAAACACCATCTGAGGCCATTYATTAAATAAAAATACCACAAGTAAGTCTGTATTATTAGTCAAACAATAAACTCTGCTGTGGCCTTCTAGACCGTACAGCGATTAAAACAGCAGATTGGTTTGATTTGGTTTTCTATACGCCAATGTAGAGAATCAAKAAACAATGCAGAAAAGGCCTTCTTAGCCTGTAAAATGCACCGTCAATGGCCATTATGTCGTCACCCAAGGCTATTCCATGCAATCATTAGAGTGGTTTGTTTGTCCGGTGCACTGAGTCAATAAAAAGGCTATCAGTAACTGAGTCAACGTCAGACTAGCCCAGCACACATTTATCAACAAAAAAAATAGTACATTATGGTTTGTTAAAAAAATATATACTATTTGCAACTATTTCAAATGTCTCTTAAAACAATTAGCCTCACCAGTTTCTCTGTCTAACCAGGCTTATACAACATATTCTTGCAGGGTGACAAACATTTCTTCTTCTTCTGCAGATGAAGTAGGCCTATGAACAGTCGGGGTCTAGTAAAAATGTAATGGGCACGTTGCTGAATATGTTATCCAGACTCCATGATGTACAGTAAAACCTGAAACGTGTTGCAAAGTGATAAAAACGTTCACAACTGTTTGATTTTGAACATACCCCTTGTGCTCAGTCAGAGCAGGGTAGCTGAGATTTGTTAGTGAACATAACTATAGTTTGACAACACATCAATATAACACTTATTATCATGCGGTGGCTGTCTGAGTTCCAAGTTCCTGATACGCTTTAACCTTAAATGTACCGAATGTGCAAAATTATGATTTTATGGAAATAATGAAAATAATCACACTGCCATCTCCTGTAAATAAGTGACAGCATTACTTTCTCCAATCAAATGAATGATGTACCTTCTTCAGAATAATGTGTGAATGCATTGCAGCAGCATTCATTAACATCATGATGCTTATGAGAACATCCACCCTCTGCTTTCTGGAAACTGCCAGTGCTTGATTTGATTTGCTTTTATTAGGATCTCRTTTAGTCCTCGTTTGGACTAATCTTCCAAGAGTCCTTAAACATTAAAATGCAATTTATAATCCGATCACATTTTCACTGTTACAAACAGACATAATGACACTGACATAATGACCAGATAGTCAATATGTCGGTCTGAAAAGATAGATTGATTCCTTCATCTACCATAGTCCCGCACAACCTTCCAATTTATTATAMTTAAATGGTTRTAAAGTWTTGTTTGAATTTATATATTGAAAGGTTTCTGGTTTGCTCAGATAAATGATTKAATTTCTTTACCGCTCTAAATCGAAATGTTCTTTTTGCCTATTTCTCTTTTCTGTCAGGATAACACATAGATGGTGGGAAATCTATTCCTAGTATTTACAGAATGTCTGTCTCTTACCAACTAAATACCGTTGTGAATAGAGTTTGACCATTTTAAATGGTGTGCATTGTGAAATAAAATAAGCATGTTTTTTTTATTATCTTGTTGATTGATGACCGACCAAGAGCATGACTACAACATTTACATTTAAGTCATTTAGCAGACGCTCTTATCCAGAGCGACTTACAAATTGGAAAGTTCATACATATTCATCCTGGTCCCCCCGTGGGGAATGAACCCACAACCCTGGCGTTGCAAGCGCCATGCTCTACCAACTGAGCCACACGGGACCAACAGAAGAAGCATATCTCCACCTTAAAACAATCCTTGCTGCTTTGTTCTGTGCAATCTCCAGCCTCCTAATTTAACTTGACCACAGAACAACAGTTCACCTGACTCCCGATTAAGAATCTTTCCCGGTAAATATTTAGCTATCCTTCTGATCATGCATGCAGTTTATATATCTTTTTAAATAGATTAATTATTTGAGCTGACCATGATAAGCAGTTGTCTAGCTGCACTCCTAGTAGTTTGGTTTCTGCCACTTCCTCAATTTGTGCTATGGATATGGAAGGGACTAAAGCCTCACAATAAAATCAACCTTAGACTAGGCCTACTCATACGCCTACAGAGGTTTTCACAGCCAACCTACATAACCCAACCCTATATTTTCTTGCACTGCAATAATGCACATTACATTATTCATGTAGGCCTAGTAAACAAAAGCAATGTAGCCTAGACATTTCTTTGCATATTTCAATTCAACCTCACCTGATTTGGTGGCAGAAGAGTAGTTAAGGTGTTTGCGAGGTGAAAGGTTAAATCATTTTCAATCCCAACTAGGCTATGCAATAACTGTTTGCTATGGAAGCTTGTTCCCACCGCCCCCAAAAAACTTTTAGTTATGAGATATTAAGTCATAATTATGAGATAGTAAATCATTATTATGAAATATGTGAGTCATAGTTATGAGATAGTAAATCATTATTATGAGATAGTAAGTCATAGTTATGAGATAAGTGAGTCATAATTATGAGATAGCATGTCGTTATTATGAGATTGTAAGTCAGTAGGTCATGACGGTATGAGGTGTATGTCCTATAGTCAATCAAACATTTACTATAAAATGTATTGGCAATTCTTGCACATTTTCTCATAAAAGTATATTTCAACACTGTTTCTCAGGCAAATTTGCCGAAGTGCTAAACTTGGAACCAATCAGAACTCCCGTACATACGCCTCGTGATGAAGGCAGCCAATGGCCGGCTTCTATTTAAGATGTAAACACAGACAGACAGTCATTGAAACACAGCCTCACCTGAAAACTCTGGCTGCTCTCTGTGTGTTATGACTGAAGTAACATAAATATCTGTTTGAGTGCACTTGAAATATACAGCATGCAATGCAAATTGTCTTGATCATATGAAGAGGTAACTCTGTTGACCACTTAGCCAATTTATTGAACGCTAGCCAATGTTACAGTTTGACTAGCCTAGCTACTGTAAATGTCAATTTTCCTGATCAAGAAGCTAGTGTTTCATTAGCTAGCACTCTGTCTGTGAATTACATTTTTTAATCATGTMTTGGCATGGTTATATGTCTAATTTCAATTAACTAGCTGCAGGCTTAAATAAACATTCAATCATATAATTTGCATAGAAACACAATTAAAAGCATGTACTGTAAATGGAAAGATGTGTGGTGTGTCATGTATGCTAAAATGGAGGTTTAAAAACMAACGTTACAGCTGCAAATGCATATTATCCAACACGGCATATCCTACACATATACCTTGCAATACAGTCTTTAAAAAAGGCTAGGCAAACTGTATACAATGTGCTCTGCGATAAGATGACCAGAGTTTGATTTCTAAATCAGATGAGTCAGCAGCTGCCCAATACCATTGTGGACATGCACAATGTTGAATGCATTGGAATATAAGGTAGGTAGAATGATAAAGATTTTGTAGAATTTTAGTCAAAGCAGTTGGGGAATGTTTGAGTTTCAAATACTAAATGTTCAGGGAATGTGAATATATTTAGGTGGTTTAAATGATTAGGCTAACACGGAACCCACACCGGCTGCGTGCGTGCGCCATCGTGCATAAATTTATTTTGTCCCCCTACACCAAACGCGATCACGACACGCAGGTTAAAATATCAAAACAAACTCTGAACCAATTACATTAATTTGGGGACAGGTCGAAAAGCATTAAACATTTATGGACTAGTTAGCTTGCACTTGCTAGCTAATTTGTCCTATTTAGCTAGCTTGCTTTTGCTAGCTAATTTGTCCTGGGAATATATTTTTTTACCTTTATTTAACTAGGCAAGTCAGTTAAGAACAAATTCTTATTTTCAATGACGGCCTAGGAACAGTGGGTTAACTGCCTTGTCAGCTCTGGGATTTGATCTCGAACGCTCTAACCACCTGCCGCCGCCCAGTTGTTATTTTTACCTGAAATGCACAAGGTCCTCTACTCGACAATTAATCCACACATAAAACGGTCATCCGAATCTTTCTAGTCATCTCTCCTCCTTCCAGGCTTTTTCATCTTTGAACTTATATGGTGATTGGCATCTAAACGTTCATAGCATTACCACGACGACCGGCAACACAGTTTGTTTTCAATTACCCACCTGGGTATAACCAATGAGGAGATGATGGCAGTGGGTACCTGCTTCTATAAAACCAATGAGGAGATGGGAGAGGCAGGACTTGCAGCGTGATCTGCGTCAGAAATAGAAAGGACTTCTATTTTAGCCCTTGGCAACGCGACGCTCCTCTGAGCGCGAGCTGTGTGGGTGCAATAATTGAATAACATAGATTTCTACATTTATTTTTCAAAGTCAGGGTAGAACTTCCTACTAACCTTTTAAAAGTTCACGGCCCCAAATTCTTGCCAATCCATTATTCTACCTACTAACTTTGACTACTAATGTGAGGGATGTTTTCCATAATGTATGTTTCATGCATATACAGTTGAAGTTGGAAGTTTACATACACCTTAGCCAAATACATTTAAACTCAGTTTTTCACTATCCTGACATTTAATCCTAGTAAAAATTCCTGTCTTAGGTCAGTTAGGATCACCACTTATTTAGAATGTTGAAATGTACAGAAAGTAAATAGTTAGAGAGAATGATTTATTTCAGCTTTTATTTCTTTCATCATATTCCCAGTGGGTCAGAGGTTTACATACACTCAATTAGTATTTGGTAGCATTGCCTTTAAATTGTTTAACTTGGGTCAAACGTTTTGGTAGCCTTCCACAAGCTTCCCACAATAAGTTGGGTGAATTGGTCCATTCCTCCTGACAGAGCTGGTGTAACCGAGTCAGGTTGTAGGCCTCCTTGCTCACATGCTTTTTCAGTTCTTCCCACACATTTTCAATGGGATTGAGGTCAGGGCTTTCTGATGCCCATCCAATACCTTGACTTTGTTGTCCTTAAGCCATTTTGCCACAACTTTGGAAGTATGCTTGGGGTCATTGTCCATTTGGAAGACCATTTGCGAACAAGCTTTAATTTCCTGACTGATGTCTTGAGATGTTGCTTCAATATATCCACATAATTTTCCTCCCTCATGATGCCATCTATTTTTGTGAAGTGCACCAGTCTCTCCTGCAGCAAAGCACCCCCACAACATGATGCTGCCATGTTTCACAGTTGGGATGCTTTCTTCGGCTTGCAAGCCTCCCCTTTTTCGTCCAAACATAATGATGGTCATTATGGACAAACAGTTATATTTTTGTTTCATCGGACCAGAGGACATTTCTCAAAAATGTATCCCATGTGCAGTTGCAAACCGTAGTCTGGCTTTTTATGGTGGTTTTGAGCAGTGGCTTCTTCCTTGCTGAGCGGCATTTCAGGTTATGTCGATATAGGATCTGTTTTACTGTGGATATAGATACTTTTGTACCTGTTTCCTCCAGCACTCTCACAAGGTCCTTTGCTGTTGTTCGTGTATTGATTTGCACTTTTCGCACCAAAGTACGTTCATCTCTAGGAGACAGAAAGCGTCTCTCCTGAGTGGAATGACGGCTGCGTAGTCCCATGGTGTTTATACTTGCGTACTATTGTTTGTACAGATGAACGTGTTACCTTCAGGCATTTGGAAATTTCTCCCAAGGATGAACCAGACTTTGGAGGTCTCCAATTATTTTTCTGGGTTCTAGGCTGATTTCTTTTGATTTTAGCATGATGTCAAGCAAAGAGGCACTGAGTTTGAAGGATCCTTGAAATACATCCACAGGACACTACAATTGATGAAATTATGTCTATAGCCTATCAGAAGCTTCTAAAGCCATGCCGTATTTTCTAAATTTCCAAGCTGTTTAAAGGCACAGTCAACTTAGTGTATGTAAACTTCTGACCCACTGGAATTGTGAAACAGTGAGTTATAAGTGAAATAATCTAACTTAAACGATTTATGGAAAAATTACTTGTGTCATGAACAAAGAGATGTCCTAACTTACTTGCCAAAATATAGTTTGTTAACAAGAAATTTGTGGAGTGGTTGAAAACAAGTTTGAATGACTCCAACCTAGTGTGTAAACTTCGACTTCAACTGTAGGTTAGAACAAAGTATATCATATTTAGTGTTACCATTTATTGACTACGGAGACAGATAGCAAAGGTGTCTCATGCATTATTTGAAGTAAATAAATATATATTAACCTACTGTCAATGTTTGTAGAGCGAGAAGTGCCTTGTGGGGGGGCACGATCTTACAAAGTTCAGTCCAGAAATTTGATTTTACCATCTACAGTACCAGTCAAAAGTTTGGACACACCTACTCTTTCAAGGTTTTTATTTATTTTTACTATTTTCTACATTGTAGATAATGTGAAGAATTAAAACTATGAAATAACACATATGGAATCATGTAGTAACCAAAAAAGTGTGAAACAAATCAAATATATTTATCTTTGAGATTCTTCAATGTAGCCAACATTTGCCTTGGTGACAGCTTTGCACACTCTTGCATTCTTCAACCAGCTTCATGAGGTAGTCACCTGGAATGCATTTCAATGAACAGGTTACCTTGTTAAAAGTTAATTTGTGGAATTCTTTTACTTCTTAATGCATTTGTGCAACCAGTTGTGTTGTGACAAGGTAGGGGTGGTATACAGAAGATAGCCCTATTTGGTAAAAAACCAAGTACATAGTATAATAAGTGCCCATCAAGCCAATCCAACTTGAGGGAGGTGCTTCAGGAAGCATAGGTTGAAATCTCTTCAGATTACCTCAACAAATTGACAACTAGAATGCCAAATGTCTGCAAGGCTGTAATTGCTCTGTGATTATCGAAAGGGAGAGAACTGTAAAGATTTTTTTAAATACACTGAACAAATTAGAAACGCAACATGTGTGGTCCTATGTTTCATGAGCACCTGTGTAATGATCATGCTGTTTAATCAGCTTCTTGATATGCCACACCTGTCAGGTGGACGGATTATCTTGTCAAAGGAGACAATAAAAGGCCCTTCTAAAATGTGCAGTTTTGCCACACAACACAATGCCACAGATGTCTCCAATTTTGAGGGAGTCTCCAATTGGCATGCTGACTGCAGGAATGTCCACCAGAGCTGTTGCCAGAGAATAGAATGTWAATTTTTCTACCATAAGCCGCCTCCAACGTCATTCTAGAGAATTTGGCCTCACAACCGCAGACCACYTGTAACCATGCCAGCCCAGGACTTCCACATCCAGCTTCTTCACCTGCAGGATTGTCTGAGACCAGCCACCCGGACAGCCGAAGAATCTGTGGGTTTGCACAACCGAATAACTTATGCACAAACTGTCAGAAACTGTCTGACAGTTTTCAACTGTACCCGGGAGATGGCAGACACCGTGTATGGTGTTGTGTGGGCGAGAGGTTTGCTGATGTTAATGTTGTGAACAGGGTGCCCCATGATGGAGGTGGAGTTATGGTATGGGRAGGCATAAGCTACGGACAACGAACACAATTGCATTTTATCGATGGCAATTTGAATGCACCGAGATACCGTGACGAGATKCTGATGCCCATTGTTGTGCCATTCATCCGCCGCCATTACCTCACGTTTCAGCATGATAATGCACAGCCCCATGTTGCAAGGATCTGTACACAATTCCTGGAAGCTGAAAATGTCCCAGTTCTTCCATGGCCTACATACTCAAAATACATGTCACCCATTGAGCATGTTTGGGATGCTCTGGATTTAAATGTACAACAGCGTGTTCCAGTTCCTGCGAATATACAGAAACTTTGCACAGCCATTGAAGCGGAGTGGGACAACATTCCACAGGCCACAGCTAACAGCCTGATCAACTCTATGCGAAGGACATGTGTCTCGCTCCATGAGGCAAATGTTGGTCACARCAGATACTGACTGCTTTTCTGATTCATGCCCCTACCTTTTTTAAAGYTATTTGTGACCAACAGATGCATATCTGTATTCCCAGTCATGTGAAATCCATAGATTAGGACCTAATGAACGTGTTTCAATTGACTGATTTCCTCATATGAACTGTAACTCACTAAAATCTTAGAAATTCTTGCATGTTGCGTTTTATATTTATGTTCAGTGTACATTGAGGAACTAGTGGAATTCTCATTGGATGTGCATTCAGAAAGTATTCAGACCCCTTGACTTTTTCCACATTTTGTTATGTTACAGCCTTATTCTAAAATGTATAAAAGTATTGTTTACCCTCTTCAATCTATACACAATACCCCATAATGACAAAGCAAAATCAGTTTTTTAGAAATGTTTACAAATGTATTAAAAATAAAAAACAGAAATACCTTATTTACATAAGTATTCAGACCCTTTGCTATGAGACTCGAAATTGAGCTCAGGTGCATCCTGTTTCCATTTATCATCCTTGAGATGTTTCTACAACCTGATTGGAGTCCACCTGTAGTAAATTCAACTGATTGGACATGATTTGGAAAGGCACACACTATATAATCTATATAAGGTCCCACAGTTGACAGTGCATGTCAGAGKAAAAACCAAGCCATGAGGTCAAAGGAATTGTCCGTAGAGCTCCGAGACAGGATTGTGTCGAGGCACAGATCTGGGGAAGGGTTCCAAAAWGTTTCTGCAACATTGAAGGTCCCCAAGAACACAGTGGCCTCCATCATTCTTAAATGGAAGCAGTTTGGAACCACCAAGACTCTTCCTAGAGCTGGCTGCCCGGCCAAACTGAGCAATCGGGGGAGAAGGGCCTTGGTCAGGGAGGTACCCAAGAACCCGATGGTCACTCTGACAGAGCTCCAGAGTTCCACTGTGGAGATGGGAGAACCTTCCAGAAGGACAACCATCTCTACAGCACTCCACCAACCAATAAAGGCACATGACATCCCGCTTGGAGTTTGCCAAAAGGCATGTAAAGGACTCAGACCATGAGAAACAAGATTCTCTGGTCTGATGAAACCAAGATTGAACTCTTTAGCCTGAATGCCAAGCGTCACGTCTGYAGGAAACCTGGCACCACCCCGACAGTGAAACATAGTGGTGGCAGCATCATTTTGTGGGGATGTTTTTCAGCGGCAGGGACTGGGAGACTAGTCATGATCGAGGGAAAGATGAACGGAGCAAAGCACAAAGAGATCTTTGATGTAAACCTGCTTCAGAGCACTCAGGACCTCAGATGGGGTCGAAGGTTCACCTTCCAACTGGACAATGACCCTAAGCACACAGCCAAGACAATGTAGGAGTGGATTCAGAACAAGTCTCTGAATGTCCTTGAGTGGCCCAGCCAGAGCCCGGACTTGAACCCGATCAAGCATCTCTGGAGAGACCTGAAAATATGATTATTTATGAATACCTTTGAATCGAGGTCTACTTGCGGCCGCAACTGGACTAGATTGTGAAAGACTCTTAGAGGAATGCAATTGCTTGGCAGCCGCAAGGGAGATGAGCACAATATCGTTCGCGAACTGCATTAGCCCCCCCTATATGATTAGTTCTCCAGTTTGAGTGCTAAGCAGAAGCAGGTTGTGTATGTTTTGGTTCTACAAAGCTGTGTCCATCGATAACATTCAATAATCAATTAATTGCATTCATTATTGCACCATGCAATCATTTATCAGTACTAAACATGCCCTTTTCTTCTCTATGCTGCCTGCATGCATGATCAAATTTTCTGCGTGCACATGATAGACAGTTGGAGCTGCTGAGCCGGAGGAGCATGTATTAATCCTCCTGTATAAATCATTACTGCAAGTCAAATGAATGACTAAAATTAATGAGTCACTCTGAAAAACAGATCATGACTCTCAAGTAAGTAAAAAGAGTTGTTCAAAAAGAACACATCATTCACAAACTGCACATCATTAAGGCACGTAAATTGTAGGGGGGATGGGGGCCATGACCCCCCCCCCCCAGTATTAGAAACAGGTAAATTTGACCCCCCTTAACATCCTACCATGATTCGTTTGATTGATTGGAGAGAGAAAAAATCCCCACTGTAAAATGCCAGGAAGCTACTGGAAATATGTGGCATCGCACCGCAGTGACTCAGTTCCTCATTTTATGATTGTATCCCCCCACAGACAAATACACTTTTAGTTGCGCAGCAATGCGCACATGGCAGTAGGCCCATAGGCTTCGTACAAATGTTCCAAAATGCAATTAGCGGGAACACGCTGTTCTAAAAAGTGCACTGCACATGCAGGCGGTTTCATGTGACAGAGAGGAAAATATCAATTTAAAATTTAGAAAGAGGGGAGATCCAAAGATGCAACATACCACACTGCATTGCTGGCTTGCCTCCCACTGATGGCTTGTCTTTGAAGCTAAGCAGGGTTGGTCCTGGTCTGTCCCTGGATGGGAGATCAGAAGCTGCTGGAAGTGTTGTTGGAGGGCTGGTAGGAGGCACTCTTTCCTCTGGTCAAAAAATATATATCCCAGGGCAGTAACTGGGGACATTGCCCTGTATAAGGTGCTGTCTTTCGGATGAGACATTAAACGGGTGTCCTGACTCTTTGTGGTCACTATGATCCTATGGCACTTATTGTAAAAGTAGGGGTGTTAACCTCCGGTGTCCTGGCTAAATTCCCAATCTGGCCCTCATACCATCATGGCCACCTAATCATCCCCAGCTTCCAATTGGCTTATTCATCTCTCCCCTGTAACTATTCCCCAGGTTGTTGCTGTAAATGAGAATGTGTTCTCAGTCAACTTACCTGGTAAAATAAGGGTAAAATAAAAAAACAACTGGCATGGGTTGTTAATATGACTAGGATTGTGTCTTTGGCTGCTGGACAATGAAAAAAAGTTTATTTGAAATCCAACAGAACATGAGAGAAATGTTGGTTTCAATGGCAAAAAGGTTTGATTTTGCAACTAGGTCTGATTTTGCATAGGCTACTTTAAAACAAGTTAAGACATGACTCATAAAATTGCATAACACCTCCAGGTTTTAAACAATTAAGTTTATGATTAAATAGTTTCAAAATGCTGACTGCTTCTGCTCAGATTGCAAGGTGGGTGATGTGTACAYGCCTTTCTCCCCACTCTTGTGACCATTTGATCTGAACAAACTGTTCCTRGAGTATGTCAACAAAATCAAGCCTTTAGACGTTAATGTTAATATAATCCTACATTATATTTGTCAAACATGACTGGCGTTTAGCCTAAATTTATGTAATTAAAAGTTTGGCTACATTTTCTGGTGCCTCCCTCATATCAGCATCAATGTGTACATATATCCTAGGCTACACTTTGAAATGTAGGCTAATTATTTATGTACAGGTAGGCCTAACTGACAAAATAAAGGGAACACCAATATAGTGTCATAATAGGGCATTGGGCCACAACGAGCAGCCAGAACAGCTTCAATTTGCCTTGACATAGATTCTACAAGTGTCCGTATCTCTATTGGAGGGATTGCAACACCATTCTTCCATGAGAAATTCCATAATTTGGTGTTTTGTTGATGGTGGTTGTCTCAGGCGCTGCTACAGAATCTCCAATAAGTGTTCATTTGGGTTGAGATCTGGTGACTGAGACGCACGCACGCACGCCCGCCCGCATGCTCGCCCTTTAAACCCCCTATGCTCCTTTGAGACCCCTGAGCTCTCTTCTTTTGCCATGGTAGACAAAATAATGGTAACCTGGCATTTTTATATCCTACATGTACAAAACCCTAAGCATTATGGGATGTTAATTGCTTAATTAACTCAGGAACCACACTTGTGTGGAAGTACCTGCTTTCAATATACTTTGTATACCTCATTTACGCAKGTGTTCCCTTTATTTTGTAAGTTACCTATACATTTATGCTAAATAGACTTGAATATTATTCCAATGTTGGCCTTTTTAGAGGTGAATTTCTGGCTTAGAATTTCTGGACAGCCCCGTTTATTTATTTCAGTAGTACTCTTATTAGCCTTTAAAATCACTGTGAATGACCTACTGTAGGTCCTACGGTAGACATATGTTGGCATATCAAACAAAAATAAATGAAGTATTTTATTTTGGGAAGGTTAAAATTGCACTTTGGGATGGTGATAAAAATGGTGATTGGGGTATATTGACGAAATTATCAGGACATTTTTGGATGTATTTTGCCTTCAAATTCTACAGAAACAGCTATTTAAAACAACAAATCTCACGGGGCACGCTCCAAACCCCCCTGGAGGTGTTTTTGACACTGGAACCCATTGACCCTGACCCCCCAATATCCAAAACAAAGTTATGCCCTTGACATCACTAGTCTAATGGGGGGAATGAACGGTAGCTAACTGGGCTAGACAGGAGACTCGWTATTCATCGTTGCCTCCTATGCCCAGACAGACCTACTGATTCAGCACCYACAGTTTTTGTAAATGTTTGTGATGTTACTAGCGTGTAGGCTAAAATGTTAACATCAAATAATATTGTTAAGAAGTTACATTATATTGCCGACCMGTAGGCCAGGCATACTAAACACCACAGCTGTTTGTGGACAGGCAACGGGATCGCGCTGGGTGGTCACGTCCACACATCCAGCAGCAGGTGCGKGCGCTTTGTAATTAGAATGTTCTATGTTTAGGTGTGTATTCTTATTTTAGTCCTCAAATTTTAATGTGATATTATATCCCCATTTGTTGTAATGTATTATTTATTGGCTAGTGATTTTGAAACTAGTGATACGTATCGATTATTGATTGATTTATTAATTTAAATTCATGAAATAGCCTACCTGTTTAGGTGCATTTTGGATTATCCCAGTGTTTGGTATGGGCTTTTATTTGGCTCCCCGAAAGCATGTTCAATTGACACCCTGCGTCCTACCTGAAAGGTAAGGAGGAGCTGTAGTGTAGGCCTATTGATAGTTTTCGATTTTTATGCCATTGCGCTATGCGTCTCTGAATTTAGTCTCAATGTATTTAGATGCAAACTATTCTATCCATCAGTATAATGGGCGAAGCCTTTATCAGGGAACTTCTCTCTCTGTGCCTTCAACGGATTGCTGTGGAGGAAAATGCAATGAACAACACTGAACTTGGTAAGAATGCAATCTGAATAGCCGTTGTGAACTTGTTGCAGAATGCAGGTTTTTGTTTCTGGCTCTACACTATACATTTTGGTTTTGGCCAGAGTGTCTGTTTCACAGAATTAGAAGTCCTCTCTGCAATACCATATTCCTGTTCAGATGTTAACATTCCATGGGTTTACCTGGGACTTAAATAAGTGAATGTCCAGTCAAATCCATTTTTGTGTGTACATGCTATTTTGCTTTTTTTCAGCTCGGGAAGTGTTACGGCTCCTAAAATGTGAACAGACAATGTTGAATGGTACACTACAGTATAGTCTCAGACATGTGACTTGAGAARATTTTCAAGGTGTATTCCACTAGAAGACATGTTCATGTGTGATTTGTAGTGGGATGTTATGYCCAGACTTGGCATGTACTCATTTCTTGTTATGGTATATCCTTTTTGTTCTGGCGTTATATATATATATACACACACGGAACAGGCAATTCTTGCTGCCTATGGTGTTCAAATTGGTATCTGACCCAAGCCTCATCACTTGTCTTCTCTTTCCGCCAGAGTTTATTGAGGTAGTGAATAACTATGATGCCACAAGGAAGAAATGGCTACATACAGAGCTGGAGTTGAAGAGGCACAAGGCGCTACTGTTGAAGTCCGACATAGCCCAGGCTGCCCTGGAGGTCAAACTAAAACACTGTCGCAACCAGGTCGATGTGGAGATTAAGAAGCGCTATAAGGCTGAGGCAGACTTTCAGTACCTGGTATGGCTCCTTTTAACCTCGTTGCACTGTCCTATTGGAACTCATGATTTACACTGTTAGAAGTCCATGACTTTCACAATGTCATGGCCGGTGTCCTATTCATGGAAAATGTAGTAGCACCATTATARCTCGCGTGAAACTTGTGAACTTGTCAGTGATGCACTTCGACGTTCATAAATAAATGCATGGGTTGATTTGTAAAGTGTGTATGAAGACGGGGCATGTTCTCCTTTAACGGTCTGTCATATTGTATTCCTACACAGCAGCGGCAGATGCAACTGATGTGTGACATACTGGTCCACGACAGCAAGTCCAATGCGTGTCTGAATGARGAGCAGAGATCTCTGCTGGCCAACTTCAACCACAGGGGAGCCAACGTCACCCAGCACAAGAGCAAACGGTATCACACGTATAGCCATTACTTTTTAGATTACTTCATATTTTATTTTTTATTTTGTTTCTTCTACTTTCTCTTTTAGATTATCTGTCATCGATGAGTCTTCATTCCTGTCTCACTCTGATATTAGTTATGATAGAACTGATGATGACATGGTAGGTGTTTTTTGTTGGTATTTATGACTGAACATCCWCATAATTAAATGTCAAAGCTGGATGTGGCTTGTCCATGTGTCACCTTTTGCCGTGAACATTTTGTTTCAATATGAACAGGACCTGGATGTGACAGCTGTGAAACCACTTAAGTCGAGAGCAAGGGAAAAAAGGGTAAGTGTGGACSTCTTGAGGTTGAAGCTGTGATTACYATGGTGCTTTGACCCATYTTCTGCACTCTTGGGCATMACCAGCGCTCCTCCATGGGACCGACTGTAGGTGCGCACGCAGGGAAGAGGGGAAGAGTAGGTGGCCGATCAGACGATCTCCTTGAAAGAAGACCAATMGAAAAGGTACGCAAAGGCTAAATATGAGTGATTTGACCAAACATTCTTTTCATAAACATAACGCTGCAACATTGAGGTTCGTGGATTTGTTAACTTTCATAATAAGAAAAATTCACTGGGGTTTCGGTTTCAACCACAAAAAATGGACTCTGAATTGTTCATGTTGCAAATTGATGCTTATTCCTTTGTTTAAAAATGGATGCCCTCTGGTTTTACACAATCATCTGCTAAAATGTATTTGGCTTCACAATGCAATGGCAGTCTAGTTTTCGGGAAAGTTATTTGAATCAGCTGGAGTGGAACTAATGCCTTTTCACCGGGGAGATGGTGACTTGGTTCAGCCAGTCTATCTTAAGCCCTAAGCACAAAAATATGAAAAGGTTTTTTAGTTCAAACGTATACATTCATTTTATCAGCAGGTCATTAGAGCTTGTGTCTTTTTGAAAATAAATCATTGAACATTTTGTGGGATAGAAAGAACCTTGCTGGATTAACAGAGAATTGTTAATTTGCACCCATGATGGTTTAGAATAGAGTTAAAACATTAGCAGTTCCTGGTTAGACGTGTATTCTGCYGAATCATCTGTGTTCCTGGCCATTGGGTCCCTGGACCTACCCACTCGGCAAAAYCTGGCTGAATCAATGTTGTTTCCATGTCATTTCAACCAGATATCTGTGACTGAATCCACATGGAAAACTGCTTGGATTTGAAATGGTCAACGCAATTTCATATTTTTAACTTAAATCCAATGACATGGTGACATTTGTTTGTTGCATTCGCGTTAGTTGARAACTCGGTCAACTAGGCGTTGAACTGACGTCTGTGCCCAGTGGGTTGTCACTTGCTATTAGGTGGCTCATTCGTCAGTCTCCAGGSCCTCTGCTCGGTGTCATCCTTTCAGTGCACAGGTGGAAATGTCACCCTATTTCCTATAGTGTACTARTTCAGTATGTAAGAAATAGTGCCATTTGGGATGCAGTCTTTGTCTACCTTGGTCACATTCCTTCTTCCACATGCGCTGTAGAGACCACTTCACTCTGAGGGAACAAACAATTCAGCACTGACTAGCTCCGTTAGCATGGAAAGTTCAGGTTAGTTAATGAAATACGAATCGTGACAATGGCAAGTGTTTCGCACTCTTATTCAGGAAGTTGAGACTACGATTGTGACCGCGTCCGTCACAACCCCAGAGAGCGGAGGTCAAATTCACATGGTGATCGACATCACCCAGGAAACACCTGAGAAACCACCCAGGACTTACCTGAAGGAGCACCAGATTTCATCTGTTGGCGGTAAGGGAGATGTACTCCACGGTCGCTGTGGTTCAAGCGATGTTTCCCAATTCCCATTCAATGAAATTGTCAACATTTCTGTTCTTCAGAGCAAACGTCCGTGTGGACTCCCAATGATGAAACCGCTGTTGATCATGAAACTACCGTGGAGCCTGAAACTACCATGGAGCCTGACACCATGACAGAAATGGAGTCCACCACAGAGCCTAGATTTAACCAGGTGTTCACTCCCACTGTTAGCAAAACTTTGAGACACTACTTCCTGTCTAAAACGGTAAGAACTGTTTCATGGATTCCCGTCTCATGTTACACAACATATGGACTCTTGAATAGGAATTGTTAGTACTATTTAGAATGTGAATGCAACTTCTAACCATCTGGGCCCTTTTCAGGTGATTCGTCCAGAAACGTGTGTTCCATGTGGGAAGAGGATCCGGTTTGGGAAGATGGCTGTGAAGTGCAGGGACTGCCGTGTGGTAGCMCATCCCGAATGTAAACCGAAGTGCCTGGAAAGCTGCTCTGCCTCATGTGGAGCTCATGGATCTGAGGTACCTCAACTCAATATTCCCTAAGGTTCCAACCTTGCTTTGTTCTGTTTGAGATATATATATATTTTTCTTTACATTCACTTGCAGGACACGTTAGAGAGCTTTGCCCCACCTACCCAGCCTAGGATCCCTCAGATTATTGTTCAGTGCGTGAATGAAATTGAGAAAAGAGGATTAGAGGAGGTATGTTCTCAATATGGAATACTTTCCATTCAGATGTTTTATATTTGCCTAGTTATCAACATAAGTTTGACTTCCTCCTCCCTCTGTTGCAGAAAGGCATCTACCGTGTTCCTGGGGGTGAGCGTATGGTGAAGGCGCTGAGGGAGAGATATATTAATGGGAAAAGGCCGCTCATGCTCAGTAGAGTGGGTGAGATCCACGTTGTCTGTGGACTTCTCAAGGACTTCCTGAGGAAACTGAAGGAGCCTCTCATCACCTTCAGGCTGCATAGAACCTTCATGGAGGCCTGTGGTATGTGTTCCCACACACTGTTCCAAATGGCACACGGGCCCTGGTCAACAGTAGTACAGCAGTGCACTATATATAGGGTGCCATTTGGGACTCCTCCACTGTCACTAAGATGTCACACCACCAAATGGAAAGGACACTTGGCCTGCGTCTACAGACAGACAAATTCAGATTTTTTTTCACAAATTTTGACCAATCGGATAAGCTCTGAAAAAGAGTTGATGTGAAGCGCTGACATGATTGGTCAAAAGACCAGTTAGTGGAAAAAATATCAGAATTGGGTTGCCTGTCTAAACGCAGCCATAGTTTTTCAAGTGGAGGGTATACAATAGTCAACCTCTCTTGCGGTGGTCTTAATTGCCTGTTGAGCAGCTGTGATTACAATTGTATTGGATTATTAACACCGAAGKGCACTAGGTTATAACCACTGTGCAGAACCAATACAGTAGTAGTCTGTCCACAAGATTTTTTTCAGACTACATAAATGGTACCGCAGAGCTGTCATGATACAATGGGATGCATTAGTTCCGGTGCTTTGTATAAATCATGATTTTTGCAGGTGTTGGCATCTTTCAAATTTCAGAAGGGACATTTTGACCCATAGACTCCCACCCCCCCCGTAACTTGAAAAGAGAGAAGGTGGAACTCTTCATTCCATGTTTTCTCTTCTCTTAACACGTATGGACCCAGAACTTAAAAGCAGGATCTGAGTGTTGAACTCAGACTTTGTGATTTGGCTTCTGGTTTTAAGCCGCACTAGAGTATCTGATCTATGTAATCTACATAAATGGAATGCATTTGGCAGTAACTCATGGATGGACTTTTAATGATCTCAATATCGCCTTGGAAAGCTTTAGGTATAAAGTGCTGGAGACATGGAATGCGTTTACTTAAGCTCATCCATTTAGGGCAGATGGTTATTTCGTTGTAATTCCCGACAAACTCCCTGATGACTGTAAAAACAATCAACGCTCAATATTTCTCCCAGCCCAGTTTGTCTACTTTCAGCATATTCACTTCAATCTTGTATATGATCTTGAGTGAAGGGTAAGTGGTAATTTGCACCGTGCCGGGAATTATCCAATCTAAATCAGTCTTTCTCGCTGCCTCTTAGAAAAGCCGATTTGACTTTAGGACATAGCACCTCTCTTTTGTCAATTGCGTTGACGTCTGAGGGAGCTGAGGGTTGCTTTGTCTAACTTCCTTGGCAGCCAATAATAGATATATGCTAATGCTACAGAGAACTATAATTTCTACACTCTCCAGAGGCCTTCTCGGTCATAATGAAGTGAGCGAATCAACTGAAAGATTACAATCTGCTGAGTGAGTATAGATTTGAGGTGTACTGTATCTCTCAGCATTGTTACGATGTTCTCTATGCTATGGTGTCCCAAGGGCCTTCGCTGATGGGATGTGTATCAATTACAGAGATTCCAGATGATGACAACAGCGCAGCAATAATGTACCGGGCCATAGGGGATCTACCTAAGCCCAACKGAGACACACTGGCTTTCCTCATGCTTCATCTGCAGAGGTAACGCCTATGGGTGATGGGATACCTCTGGCTTTAGTGATTGGTTTCTCGCCATGATCGGGCACTGATTTGTGACGTTGAACCATTTTCTCTACTTGCAGTCCCATAAATGTCGAGTTCCATAACGTGTCACGATAATTGTAGTTAAGCAAAATTGGACCACTCAGGTGCATTTTATTGCATGAGTAAACAGGAAGTCTATATTCAATGAGGTTGTCTTAATAAAAAATACTGCACACTGCCTTCCCCTCTCACTGTAGAGTCATGCAGAGCCCCCTCTGTCAGATGGACAAGAACAATTTGTCCAGAGTGTTTGGACCAACCATTGTTGGACATGGAATGGCAGAGCCCTCCCCAATGACCATTATGAGGGACACAAACATTCAGCCAATGGTGGGCACTGTCTTATGCATGAATGTAATGCAATTGAGTCACTATTCCAGCATTTAGCAGTGTTCCTGAAGTGCCACAGTATTTCCAATGATTRGGTGCTGAAACACTTGCACTGTCAATGTCACCCATAGAGATGGTAATACAATTTGAATTCGGCGTGATGCCTCTGTATTTGTGAAAACGGTTTGTTGATTTAATCTCTCTCAGGTCATAGGCAGAATGCTGTCGTTCCCTGCTGAGTACTGGAAACGCCTCATCATGGTGGCGAGGGACCAAGTTATATCATCAGTTGTCGACGCCAACATCAATAGCGAGAGCCATAGTACAGACAGAGGTAAACGCACAACTTGTCAGCAACACTAAGCTGCTGTGCTGTTACATTTTTCCATCAATGGTGACTCAACAGCCCTCACCCAAATGTCACGGGAGTTACTTGTGTACATGATGCTGGACTATGACAAATGCTAAATCATCATGGTGCCTCTAACATGCATCTCCCYTCTCTTCAGATCGTCTGTTTAAACCGCTGACTTCCCCAGAGCTGAGTAAATACCCCAAGACTCCAACCAGTGGTTCCCTGAAGGGCAGAATGAAGAATGCCTTCAACAATACGTAAGACCACTTTTGATTTTTTTCTTAAATTAAAACATTTTTGTAATTTGCTCAAGTAGTTTTGTGGATGGTATGACAATGATTTGCTAGCTCTTATTGTTACAAGAACCAATCTTGTCACTTGTGGTGGGTTTTGTTTTTTGCAGTAACAGGGCAAAGACTGACCCGGGCAAAAATAAGTTCTTCACATCCCCCAACTGATATCATTGGCTTCCAGACTTTAAGTTGGATTAGTTCTGTGGCATAGACTGTTGGTATATTCATGAGTAACTAAAGCACTTCACATTTGGCTATCTTTTCAGTGTAAAAATGTTTCGTATCATAACATGGAGTATAAGGGTTAGAACGGTGTACATTTTAGGAACCACACTAATGCATGAGAAACTTTAAATAAACTACGTTATGAAACTGTTGTAATACTGTTTCTAAATGGAGAGATCTGTGAAATGAGACTTCTGCATGAACGTGACAATCAACACCTTTTCTCCTATACTTGGCACAGACTGTTGCAATTTAGTTACAAATMGTGGTTTTGTATTTTTTAAACCAGGAACGCTTGATTTGAAGCAAATTGGGCATGCAGCAACAATTTTATACTGGGTAATAATTTCCCKTTTGATTGTCACATGTACAAAATCAAAGGCAACTCATTAAAGTAAATCTCTCCTACAGCCCCAAATCTTTAGGTTCCCTGCCATGTTCAAATTGAAGGCAAACATTTCTTGATTGCAATTGGTACATTCATTTTTGGACAAACACTAGCCTCAAGGTTAAACTGTTTATCTCATGGTTGGTCAGTCCTTGCATCCCTAGCGTTGTCTATTTGAAGTGGTACAGTTCAACAGCCCCATCCCTCGGCTATTTACCAAAACAGGCAGGGTTGCCACTTTGTTATTTCGAACTGCTGCTTGCCCCTTTTAACCAAAATAAACATGAGTAATTTCTTTCAAAGAAMAATGTAAACGCTTGCAATTAATGGTCATGTTTTAATCAAAGCACATGTAAAAAGGCCCCCAAATTACCCCTCACAATTAAACAACAAACCAATTCCTTTCATTTTGCAATCAGCTGCAGACTTTCACATTTCTTTTTTCAAGATTACATTTCAGTAWCTAGGTTGGCACCAACAAATGGTAAGTAATGCTAGCAAACCCTATGCCAAAATAACCATTGTTTTAATTTCTTACATGGTAGAGCTAATCATAGGGATAGTGCAGAAATGTGAAACTAGAATCCTTAGTTGCTACATCCATTTGACTTAATTGTGTGAACACACCCATTTTGATTCTTGAAGATTAACTTATGCATGTGCTTAGTTCAACTGTTGTACCCCATCAGAACCCAAAATAAAAGCTTGTTTTACTCCAATGTTTAAACACTGTCTAGCCTCAACATGGTTGCATCCATAGCTCTGAAATTGAGTGGTTACATTTCTCCAGGCTCATTCCTCAGCTTTTTACCGAAACACAGGCGGGTGTTAGGTTACGGGATGACATTCATGGTGAGGTAAATAACCAACCCACTATCATCCTCCAAACCATCTCATAACATCCGTTAATTCATAAAGGCTAAAACCTACAATCTTTCCAAACACCTAGTGTCATCTTATATACAATAACCCAGAGGCAGTGACATTGTTCTTCAAGCTACAATCCTTACTTTGACACTAAATGAACACAGAACGCAGCAAATTATCTACAGTATAATTTGGTTTTTGAAGCTCCTGTTGAGGTCTTTGTGTGGCAGAACAATTGAGTTGAGTATGATCACCTCAGATGGGATAGTCACATTACAACCTGGGGGGAAAAAAGAGCAATATTAAAACCTTGTCAACTGGAAATCAGCCAATCCTGTCGTACACACTAAATATTGAAAAAGCGTGGACGACAAACAGAATGGTGCAGTTTGAGGCCATGTGGCAGAAAGTGATGAGTGGGTCTGGGCAGGTGACGTATGTCGTTTAACTTTTGTATACAATTATTTCACATGATCTAAACACGTATCCAATATCTTTTTCACTAACGTTGGACTGTGCTAGCTCTTGTAGTCCTGTCCAGCACGGTTTCAGAAACTATGGTGTATGRGTAACCAAGCCAGCACAGCTCAACTCAGTGTTAAATGTAAAAGTATTTGAAACTTACCAAGAATGGTGATTGATGGTGTGAGTTTTCCATCTCTGAAGAGTGTTTCACTGTCTATTTTTGCATAGGGGTCATTTGGATTTGGGTCACTGGGAGTTCCTTCAACTCTGGCCCACTTGCCAATAGTGCTGTCCCACCCCACTATACAGTTCAACACACAACTGTGATCCTAAAAAGAACCATATGACAATGGAATTGGGTCACTCAATTATCAATCCTACTTTAAAACACGTGGACATGATCATAGCTCACATTTTTATATTTATCATGGGAAGAGCCAGTTAAGCATTAATTTTTCTCCTGGGGAACTGGCAAATTTAAACAATGACTTTTGCCACTGGTAACTGCTTGCCTGTAGGGTAGCCCCGTGGAGGATGATGGACTCTCTCACACGCACCCCAGCCCCGATGGTCACTCCTGTGCCTATGGAGACGTTGGGACCTAACTATAGAAAAAACATTATTAGGAAAATGTTTTTGTTGTCTTGTGCTGTGTAAGTAATACCGAGGAAGAAGCACTTACCACCGCCGTAGTGTCAATGTTGGCTGTTGGGTGAATGTAAACATTTCCTGGGACACAAAACCAAATCACTGGTGTGTAAACAAACCAGAAACTGCAAAGCTAACAAAAGTACTGGATTAGTTTACCAGTTATTCTAGGCCCTCCATCCTCAGTTGTAGCCAGTCTTTCAGGATGTGTTTTATGGTACTGGTTAAGGTACAACCGACTGGCGTATATTGCAGACCTGTTAACAAAAATGAGTCGAAGGAGATTCATGACAGTACACTACGTCTTCAGGTTTCACTGACTACAGTTTCACAGATGGAGACGACTTACTCACCCTGCAGATTTGATCTGGCTCCAGAAGGCAGGTGTTTTGTAGACATAGAGCTTGCCCAGCCCAGCRAGGGCTGTGAAAATGTCCTGTTCTAACCGAATGGCCTCAGCCCGATGCCAGCCGTTGCCATTGGTCTGCTCATCTCTGAGGAAGAGATCAATGTATGAGACAATTCTGTAGTACATTTTTGAAAGGCAACAAGACAGTTTGAAGGGCTGTAAACAAAAGTGAGTAGGATTCACCAAGTGCTTAAGGATACATGGAGTGTTAAGTTGACAACCACAGTAGTATTKAAATGGATTGTGACAGGAACATTTATTTGACAGAAGAATCAGAGGCAACATGTRTGACTTGAGTAATGGTACACATACTCAAAGAATCTTAATATACAAATATCACAACCCCTTTGAATGTGTCCAAATGTTATTGAAATGATTGTACATGTGATTAATAACCAATTGTATAAATCTATGCCAACTTATATTGAAAAGTGATGATGTGCTTGTTTTGTCAAACTTTCCAATGTAGAGTATAGATAATCATTSTACATCTAAATCGRTGTGAAATATTTTCAATAACCAAAAATATTGTGTTTGAAGCTGGTGTACAAAAGACTTAAACACAGGAGGCATAGAAATAGTGCACATAGAACATCTACCGCTTCTTAGACTTGCTTTSCATGAGGATGACAGATCTATAACTCATAATTCTGTGAATTGTCAGGTCGCCCAAAAAGTGCTATATTGCAGCTTTAAGAACTGTATCACCCCATGTGCTGGTATTGACTCCATGAAGAAACACACTTTCTAGATACATATTTTTGTGTGATGTATTTTACTAATGCCCAGCTCTACAACCACACTGTGCAGCCTAGCTGTACCGACTTACCCCTCATATGGATATCTGGTGATGGGAAACGGAATGATGGCAGGAAAGGGGAAAGGGAAAATAAAGACATGAGGACAACCAAGGATAGGAATTGATCAAATGCACATGCACCACTCCCACGCATAGAAATCCTAGGATCTTAATAGGATCTCTATGCTCCCGCGATAGGGTCCCCGAGGGATCCCTCCCACTCACAACAGCATGTCCTGCTGGTTCTTCTGGAAGACTGCCCCAATGTGTTGGAAGATCTCTGGGGTAAACAGGTAGATTCCACAGTTGATGATGTCACTAACAAAAGTGCTAGGCTTCTCCACATAATGTAAAACCTGAAATAAGAGCAGGAGATTACTTTCTGAATCAAGTAAGAACTGTCAAATGTTCGTATAAGAACAGGAGATTACTTTCTGAATCAAGTAAGAACTGTCAAATGTTTGTAGAAAAGCATGTAAAAGCACCAACATGAAGTGGATGGCAAGTAATCTAGCAGTTAAGAGCGTTGGGCCAGTAACCAAAAGGTTGCTGGTTGAAATCCCCGAGCCAWCTAGAGGAAAAATCTGTCGATGTGCCCTTGACACGTAACCCTAATTGTTCTGGATAAGTATGTCTGCTAAATGACAAAAATGTCAAATAAAAGGTAAGTCTTCTTCAGAAAAAATGGAGGCAGACATTTTTCAACCATTTTCCATCCTAAAAATTACAAATAAGCAAAGGCTTTGAWTTTAGGTCAAATAGATGGATAAGGGGTCATAGAAAACATCTAGGAGAAAAAGTCTGAAGGTATTTACATCAAAACACAATCATGAAGTAAAGACCCCTGCCAACTAATATCAACACGTTTAGTTTTGTTAGAATTTGCTCTGCCTTCTGTAAGTTTAAGAAACATTGACTTAAAATTCCGTTACCAAAAACCCATATCTTTAAGATATTTTCACATTTCTCTCCCTAATGAAAGTTCAGAAGGTAGACCTATCAATTAATTAGTGTTTGTAATGATATCAATTTTGTTTATGAATTATTACGTGATTAACTCAATTACGTTACCAAACCAGTAACAGAATTTCTGGAGAGAGCAAGAGGACAAGTACATTAGAGTGTCTAGTTTAAGAAACAGACGCCTCACAAGTCCTCAACTGGCAGCTTCATTAAATAGTACCCGCAAAACACTAATCTCAACATCAACAGTGAAGAGGCYACTCCGGGATGCTGGCCTTCTAGAGTTCCTCTGTCTGTGATCTTTTGCCCATCTTTTCTTTTTATTGGCCAGTCTGAGATATGTCTTTTTCTTTGCAACTCTGATTAGAAGTCCAGCATCCCGGAGTCGCCGCGTCACTGTTGACGTTTTGCGGGTACTATTTAATGAAGCTGCCAGTTGAGGACTTGTGAGGCGTCTGTTTCTCAAACTAGACACTCTAATGTACTACTCCCACTCCTTTTTATTCTGGTTAGAGACAGTTTGCGCTGTTCTGTGAAGGGAGTTGTACGAGATCTTCAGTTTCTTGGCATTTTCTCGCATGGAATAGCCTTCATTTCTCAGAACAAGAATAGACTGATGAGTTTCAGGAGAAAGTTATTTTGTTTCTGGCCAGTGAGCCTGTAATCGAACCCACAAATGCTGATGCTCCAGATACTCAACTAGTCTAAAGGCCAGTTTTATTGCTTCTTAAATCAGAACAACAGTTTTCAGCTGTGCTAACATAATTGCAAAAGGGTTTTCTAATGATCAATTAGCCTTTTAAAATGATAAACTTGGATTAGCTAACACAACGTGCCATTGGAACGCAGGAGTGATGGTTGCTGATAATGGGCCTATAGTCTGTACGCCTTTGTATATATTCCATAAAAATACTTTTTTTTAAATTTATTTTTTATCTGCCGTTTCCAGCTACAATAGTCATTTACAACATTAACAATGTCTACACTGTATTTATGATCAATTTGATGTTATTTTAATGGGAAAAATAAATACATTCTAAGTGACCCCAAACTTTTGAACGGTAGTGTGTATATAAATAAAAATTAATAACAGAATTTCTGCAATTGAATTGGCTACAATGGGAAATCATAGTAGTCACAGACCAGTTGGGTTCACAAGTTGGGACAGCCCAGTACAGTAAAGAAAAGTATAGTAGAGTTCAGTACAATACACAGTAGAGCACACTAATGTACTGTATTTTAAAGTACTCTACTGAACTACAGTGTACAAAACATTAGGAACACCCTCCTAATATTGAGTTGCACCCCCGTTTGCCCTCAGAACAGCCTCAAGTCATCGGGGCATGAACTCTACAAGGTGTCGAAAGTGTTCAACAGGGATGCTGGCTCATGTTAACTAATGCTTCCCACAGTTGTGTCAAGCTGGCTGGATGTCCTTTGGGTGGTGGACCATTCTTGATACACACAGGAAACTGTTGAGCGTGAACAACCTAGCAGCGTTGCAGTTCTTGACACACACAAAACGATGCGCCTGGCACCTACTACCATACCCCGTTCAAAGGCACTTAATATTTTGTCTTGGCCATTCACCCTCCATTTACCCTCCATTCACCCTCCATTTACCCTCCGAATGCCACACATACACGATCAATTGTCTCAAGGCTTAAAAGTCCTTCAACATGTCTTCTCCCCTTCATCTACACTTATTGAAGTGTATTTAACAAGTGACATCAATAAGGGATCATAGCTTTCACCCGGTCAGTCTAATGTTCCTAATATTTTGTTCATCAGTGTATATTTTACTGAACTGTACTGAATTCTACTGTGTTGTACTTTGATGTCCAAACTTGTGAAACATAGATGTCTATAATTGGTTCAGATTTCGCCAGTTTGAAGGCAGAGCTCATTAAAAGAATAACCAGTGTGTTGAATAATACCCAAATATGCTAAGGGGATATTGCCTATTTAAACCTTTGTATACCTATTTAGGATACATCACCATGACGAGAATGACATTCATATCCTTAATTATGCATTTCTGTGTAGTAAAGATCAAGGACCCATGATAAAATTCTGTTACCGGGTGTAAATCCACTTCACTTACTGTAGTTCAATAACAAAATAGATTTTTTTCAAAGTCAACGTATCATGTCATAGCTGACACCCCATTCTTTATGCAGACTTTGTTGAATCTAAATTTGGAGCAGATGTGAGTTTTGAAGACATGGCAATTTTACAGAAATTCCGTTACCTAACTTTGCATCTGCAAAATGTCCAGTGTAAATTGTTAAAAGTAGTCCTTGTGCATAGAGTTGTATGGTTTGTTAAACTTTGAAATCAATGGTTTTTGTTTGGCATACATAAAGTGAAAGATTGAGTCTCAGCGCAAATTCTGTTACTGTGGAATTGCCCATGACTAAAATGTGCTGCATCATCACCTCATTTGTTTGCTGGTTTTCCACAATACAGCCATAATTCATGGACTGCTTTCTGTTTGCCTGCAAAACAAATGAAAGTCAAAGGAATTATACCCCAATGTCCCCATCAAACATACTCCCAACAGTTCATTGGCCAACTTTCCCTGTATTGGGCCATAGAAATCATGGATGTCTCCTCACAGTTGTCCCCAGGATGACGAAACTGCTTGGCTCTCCGTGTTCTTTCTGGAAGTTGAGCATCTCTYGTAGAGGAAACTCAGAGCACACGTCAGCATTCATGATGAAGAATGCCTCTGGGCCACCAGATAGAATCTGATCTCTGAAGTGGTAGATTCCACCCCCAGTGCCCAAAGCAGCATACTCCTGCAAATACCTACAGAGGTTCAACAAGTTTATCAATGATCCATCCATTCTGAATGTGTTCTATGTTATTTTTAGGACATTTCTGTAATATCCTCTTGTTTACCTGATTGAGATTTTGAATTCCTGCTGTGCGCTACAAATGAATCTGGTAAGTTCTTCATTTGGCTGGTAAAAGCCAATAAGCAAAATCTCCTTCATATTTGGCACCTARGGGGAAAATTAAAAACATCTTTCTTTCTACCAATGAAGATGTAGAAATTGATCATTTTATCAGTGCTAACTGACCTTGGCACATGCTTCAATGTGATGCTGTAGCATGGGCACACCAGCAACTGGAAACAAGGGTTTTGGGACCTCAAATGACAACGGTCGAAACCGTGTCCCTGTATGACAATGAAAGTCACCTGCTCAGTTGATCACATAACATTTTCAGAAGTTACCTTAGGAAAAGGAAAAACGTATTATTCCATTCTAGATTCTGATGTAGTAAAAAGCACTCCAACCTATTATATTCTACGGAGTTGAACGCACCCACCTCGTTCAATTAATGCCAATGCAAGTACTGGTAGTTAGCACAGAATGTTTATGCCAGGCTATCAACTATCTTGATGGTAAGCTGTCAGCCCATGTAATCGTTTGTTTGCTTGCTTTTTCGACAAAATGCTTATTGCTAGAATGTTTAGATAGGCAAACTGCACCTGAGGTTTTCCATGATCACTCCACGTCATTCATTACAACTAGCTAGCTAAACTTAGCCCTTTAGAGCAAGGCTGGCTAGCTAGCTAACGTTAGCAAGATACATGGCTATATAGCAGTACTGGAGAATGAACATGTAGGCATTTGTAAAATAGTGATGTATTTAACACGTACCTTTCTGCGGGCCTCCAATGAGAATCACAGCCTTCAGCATTTTGAATGTGTAGGTAGCTGTCTAACCTGGATCAAATATGCTCTTCCTGAGTTGTTTGTTATGCTCAATACGTCACCGCGTAAAACTGAGGATTATGGGAATTTGAGTTATTTTGTGTGTCAGAAAGAGAACCTTATACCTCAGTCATAGAACAATAAGCCAGATATTTCAACGGATGTATAAATGTGAAGCATCCGGTTGTCGTTTCCACTTCCTACCAAATGGGAGAAGATGGAGAGGGGTGGATTTTGGCCGACATTCTGCTAATTTTCTAACCATGAAGCTTTTGATCTCCATACCTGCAACAAACAGAGAGGAATCCGTTTTTGTAGACTTTACCCTTCGTCAAAGGTTCCCAAAATTGTGTTGTTCAGGAGCACTTCAAAGAGCAGGTATTCCCCAACGGAAATATGCAAATAATTGCCAGAACGAGCCCATTGGTTCTCTCTAGCTTCTGCTTGGCTCTGCCCACTGTGAGTCATTTGCTACTATTCAAAACGGCAGGTGCTGCTCTATCTTGCATTAGTTATAAAAAATATTTGCCCCAGTGGCGTGAATTAATCGGGATGAATGGGTTGTGACTGGATAGAGTACAGCTACGACCGGAAGTGACTTTTCGTAGCAGGTTAACAGAAAATGTTAGGTAACCCTAACCCATTTTCTAACCTTAGCCTAATTATCCTAAACTGCTACGTTATTTATTCTAACCCGCTGCGTAAGACATCCATGTTCACGGTTTTCCCTCCAAATTGTGTTACTTTGAAAACAATGCTAGTGAAAATGTATTGTTCACAGGTGGTGGGTTTTTGAGCTACTTCTAAATTGCACTGCATGGCATTTCTATGGCATTTCTATATAAAAAAATTTTTTTTTTAAATAAATAAAAAATCTTTATTTTCTACATTGTAGAATAATAGTGAAGACATTAAAACTATGAAATAACACATATGGAATCATGTAGTAACCAAAAAAGTGTTAAACAATTCTAAATATATTTTATATTCTTCAAAGTAGCCACCCTTTGCCTTGATGACAGCTTTGCACACTCTTGGCCTTCTCTCAACCAGCTTCATGAGGGARGCTTTTCCAACATTCTTGAAGGAGTTCCCKCATATGCTGAGCATTTGTTGGCTGCTTTTCCTTCACTCTGCAGCCCAACTCATCCCAAACCATCTCAATTGGGTTGAGGTTGAGTGATTGTGGAGGCCAGGTCATCTGATGCAGCACTCCATCATTATCCTTCTTGGTCGAATAGCATTTACACAGCCTGGGGGTGTTTTGGGTCATTGTCCTGGTGAAAAACAAATGATAGTCCCACTAAGTGCAAACCAGATGGAATGGCGTAACGCTGCAGAATGCTGTGGTAGCCATAATGGTTAAGTTTACCTTGAATTGTAAATAAATCACAGACAATGCCACCAGCAAAGCACCCCCACACCATCACACCTCCTCCTCCATGCTTCAGTTCACCTACTCTGCGTCTCACAAAGACACAGCGGTTGGAACCAAAAACCTCACATTTGGACTCAACAGACCAAAGGACAGATTTCCACCGGTCTAATGTCATTGCTCGTGTTTCTTGGCCCAAGCAAGTCACTTCTTATTATTGGTGTCCTTTAGTAGTGGTTTCTTTGCAGAAGTTCGACCATGAATTGCTGCAAAGTCTCCTCTGAACAGCTGATGTTGAGATGTGTCTGTTACAATGAACTCTGAAGCATTTATTTTGGCTGCAATTTATGAGGCTGGTAACTCTAATGAACTTATCATCTACAGCAGAGGTAACTCTGGGTCTTCCTTTCCTGTGGCGGTCCTCATGAGAGCCAGTTTCATCATAGCGTTTGATGATCTTTGCGACTGCACTTGAAGAATGTTTCAACGTTCTTAAAATTTTACCCACCTTAAAGTAATGTACTGTCGTTTCTCTTTGCTTATTTGAGCTGTTCTTGCCATAATATGGACTTGGTCTTTTACCAAATAGGGCTATCTTCTGTATACCACCCCTACCTTCTCACAACAAAACTGATTGGCTCAAACGCATTAAGAAGGAAAGAAATTCCACAAATTAACTTTTAACAAGGCACGCCTGTTAATTGAAATGCATTCCAGGTGACTACCTCATGAAGCTGGTTGAGAGATTGCCAAGAGTGTGCAAAGCTGTCATCATATATTTTTGATTTGTTTAACACTTTTCTGGTTACTACATGATTCCAAATGTGTTATTTCATAGTTTTGATGTCTAAACTATTATTCTACAATGTAGAAAATAGTCAAAATATAGAAAAACCCTTGAATAAGTAGGTGTGTCCAAACTTTGACTGGTACTGTATATATACAGCTCTGGAAAAAATTAAGAGACCACTGCAAAATTATCAGTTTCTCTGGTTCTACTATTTATAGGTATGTGTTTGGGTAAAATGAACATTTTTGTTTCTATAAACTACTGACAACATTTCTCCCAAATTCCTAATAAAAATATTGTCATTTAGAGCATGTATTTGCAGAAAATGACATCTGGTCAAAATAACAAAAAATGATGCAGTGTTGTCAGACCTCAAATAATGCAAAGAAAATAAGTTAATATTCATTTTTAAACAAACCAATACTAATGTTTTAGTTCAGAAATCAATATTTGGTGGAATAACCCTGATTTTCAATCACAGCTTTCATGCGTCTTGGCATGTTCTCCACCAGTCTTTCACATTGATGTTGGGTGACTTTATACCACTCCTGGCGCAAAAATCCAAGCAGCTCGGCTTTATTTGATGGCTTGTGACCATCCATCTTCCTCTTGATCACATTCCAGAGGTTTTCAGTGGGGTTCAGGTCTGGAGATTGGGCTGGCCATGACAGGGTCTTGATCTGGTTGTCCTCCATCCACTCCTTGATTGACCTGGCTGTGTGGCATGGAGCATTGTCCTGCTGGAAAAACCAATCCTTGGAGTTGAGGAATATTGTCAGTGCAGAAGGAAGCAAGTTTTCTTCCAGGACAACCTTGTACGTGGCTTYAWTCATGCGTCCTTCACAAAGACAAATCTGCCCGATTCCAGCCTTGCTGAAGCACCCCCCAATCATCACCGATCCTCCACCAAATTTCACAGTGGGTGCGAGACACTGTGGCTTGTAGGCCTCTCCAGGTCTCGCACCCACTGTGAAATTTGGTGGAGGATCGGTGATGATCTGGGGGTGCTTCAGCAAGGCTGGAGTCAGGCAGACTTTTCCAGAGCTGTATATGGCACATAATAACGGCACAATTGCCAAAAAATTGCCTAACATTCGTTTCTTTATATTCTTCCAAGTGTTGCTTGCAGAGATTTCGAGATCCTCTGTCCAACTTTTATCACTCAAACTCTCCTGTTGGATTTATCTGTAGTTATGCAAATGCACAAACAGGATTTATTTACAATTATAAACTTGGTGGTTTGAGCCCTGAATGCTGATTGGTTGAAAGCCATGGTATATCAGACGTGTACCATGGGAATGACAAAAACATACTTTTTACTGTTCTAATTACATTGATAACCAGTTTATAATAGCAATAAGGCACCTCAGGGGTTTGTGGTATATGTCCAATATACCACAGCTAAGTGTTGTTCTTGGTGGTATATGTCCAATATACCACGGCTAAGGGCTATGCCCTAAGAACAGCCCTTAGCCGTGAAATATTGGACATATATGGCTCACATCAACACCATTATCCCAGAAACCCTAGACCCACTCCAATTTGCATACCACCCCAACAGATCCACAGATGATGCGATCTCTATTACACTCCACACTGCCCTTTCCCACCTGTACAAAAGGAACACTTATGTGAGAATGCTATTCATTGACTACAGCCCAGCGTTCAACACCATAGTACCCTCAAAGCTCATCACTAAGCTCAGGATCCTGGGACTAAACACATCCCTCTGCAACTGGATCCTGGACTTCCTGACGGGCCGCCCCCAGGTGGTGAGGGTAGGTAGCAACACATCTGCCACGCTGATCCTCAACACTGGAGCTCCACAGGGGTGCGTGCTCAGTCCCCTCCTGTACTCCCTGTTCACCCACGACTGCATGGCCAGGCACGACTCCAACACCATCATTAAGTTTGCAGACGACACAACAGTGGTAGGCCTGATCACCGACAATGACGAGACAGCCTATAGGGAGGAGGTCAGAGACCTGGCCGGGTGGTGCCAGAATAACAACCTATCCCTCGACGTAACCAAGACTAAGGAGATGATTGTGGACTACAGGAAAAGGAGGACCGAACATGCCCCCATTCTCATCAACGGGGCTGTAGTGGAGCAGGTTGAGAGCTTCAAGTTCCTTGGTGTCCACATCAACAACAAACTAGAATGGTCCAAACACACCAAGACAGTCATGAAGAGGGCAGGACAAAGCCTATTCCCCCTCAGGAAACTAAAAAGATTTGGCATGGGTCCTGAGATCCTCAAAAGGTTCTACAGCTGCAACATCGAGAGCATCCTGACTGGTTGCATCACTGCCTGGTACGGCAATTGCTCGGCCTCTGACCGCAAGGCACTACAGAGGGTAGTGCGTACGGCCCAGTACATCACTGGGGCTAAGCTGCCTGCCATCCAGGACCTCTACACCAGGCAGTGTCAGAGGAAGGCCCTAAAAATTGCCCCAGCCACCCCAGTCATAGACTGTTCTCTCTACTACCGCATGGCAAGCGGTACCGGAGTGCCAAGTCTAGGACAAAAAGGCTTCTCAACAGTTTTTAGCCCCAAGCCATAAGACTCCTGAACAGGTAATCAAATGGCTACCCGGAGAATTTGCATTGTGTGCCCCCCCCCCCCTCTCTCTTTTTACACTGCTGCTACTCTCTGTTTATCATATATGCATAGTCACTTTAACTATACATTCATGTACATACTACCTCAATTGGGCCGACCAACAAGTGCTCCCGCACATTGGCTAACCGGGCGATCTGCATTGTGTCCCGCCACCCACCACCCCCTCTTTTACACTACTGCTACTCTCTGTTCATCATATATGCATTGTCACTTTAACCATATCTATATGTACATACTACCTCAATCAGCCTGACTAACCGGTGTCTGTACTTAGCCTCGCTACTGTACTGTATTTCGCCTCTCTTTTACACTTGTTTTTATTMCTTTAGTTACCTATTTTTCACCTAACACCTTTTTTGCACTATTGATAAGTAAGCATTTCACTGTAAGGTCTACACCTGTTGTATTCGGCGCATGTGACAAAAACTTTGATTTGAAAATCTTTATTGCAATAAAATCCTATTCATTTTCATCAAATAACCAGTGCTCTCAATCTTCTACCAAATATCAAACTTATTATTGATGATGACTTGTAATCGTCTCCTTCAATGCAATATAAAGGATATCTAACTTTTGTAAGTAACCCGTTCAAGAAAAGTAGTTATAAAAAATATTTAACTTTTCAGAAGTCAGCAGTCACCTATAAAGAATATTGTAATTATTATAAACTAGAGGGTTTCTTGAATTCATTTCTGCACATAACAATAATAACTTAATCTACAGCCATTTGAAAAAAATCATAAAATGGCAACAATTCTTAATKATTTTATCACAGCATACAATGTCGAGATACAGTATCAATTCAGCCAAAATACAAGATAGAAACATGTGCCCATTGACTGAAGTGGTATCAATATGGTCCAGAAAAACTGAGTTAACACGCATGTACCTGCCTGAAGTTTGTAATTGAACCGTAAAAAATATAATGCAGTTTTTCCAATATCAATCTGTTTACTCCTATTACACCGCGTGTCGAAAAAAAWATATATAATAGCAGCTAACTAACAGTACCTATCCCTTGATCTTCATAGTTCAATATTAATGAAATCTGACAACAAATAACATGAATGTGCAAACAAGTCTTTTAGACACAGTCTAGTTTGAGTACCAGAAATGGTACAATTGTTTGAAAAGACTGCTGCATTACAGTAATACATTTGTTGGCCATGTCAACTTTTAGAATCACACACACACAAGATCAACTTTACAGTGAGATACTACAACTAGTGTCCTGAACTAAACTTTTCTGTGTGCATATTTCAAGCAATAGGTTTCATATTTGTCACCTGCAATATTAGAGCTGGAAGGTAAAGAACAACCAACATGGAATGGAACGGAACATGGCATTCTTTAAAAAAAAAAATGCCATCTGCCTATATTTGTTTTGAACCTCACATTACATCAATATAGAGTTCCCTATTGGCTTAATTCACCTAAAGGCATTTTGTTCAAATGTATTCTCATCTCTATCTGCCCTTGTAAATATCCTTGCGCCTTCGCAGCTCCTCCAAGACCCGAGCCCGGAACAGTGTCCAGTCCTCATCCTGGTCCTGCTGGAGGCCCAAAGCCTGGTGCAGCTCAGAGGAGTGGATGCGCAGGAATGGGTTGTACTCCTTTTCCTCTCCAATGGTGGAGGGACTCTGAAACCACATGATTACGTAAACAATGTATGAAGAACAAAGAGTAATAGTCATTCTCTCAATTCAACATACTATAGGTTGTTTTTGCCTTAGCTTTTCCAAGTAGAGGTCTGAAATGTTTCTTCAATGAATGGTTTGATAGAAATGATCTGCATGTACTGTATGTAAAGACAGAGAGGTATGCTCGTGTAACACATGGGAATGTGGAAAACGTACTCCTCAGCCTGAAGGGTCACCACGTGCGGTAGCGGATAGCTAGCTTTACGCCTGGCCCGATTGGTAAGACGCTTCAGGAGGGTGGTCACGTGTGCTGGCAAAGGCAGAGGTCCTGGGTTCGAGCCTCACTGTGAGCCGAATCAGGAGGAAGCGGTACTCGCTAAGCAAGCAGCGTGACATCCTTTACACTAGCTGGTAGTCACAATAGGTCTCTGCCTGGGGGGTGACTTGTTAGCCGGCTTTTGGCCGTCAACAAAATAGAAAAGCCGATAAAATTGGAACAGGGCAACAAAAACAAAAAATCTGCCAAAATAATCCCATTGTGAAATAACGCTTTTTAGCCTGTTCATTGATGGAAATACCATTTGATGGAAATACATTTGAGCCGTCATGCCGTAAATGTGCATATTTTAGTGGAATTAAAATATTCGTTATGTATCTCATCTATCACACGAGCACAGCATACAGACACAGAGCTTTTGAATGGAAAATCTGTCAAACAGTGATTTTATAAGCCCAATCATTGCACAACCATTCTAAATGCAATTGTGTGTTAAAAATAGTTTTGGGGCCACAATTAAAGAGAGCTACTAGTTTTATTTCTCAACTGGTAATTGAAGCGCGTCACAACACTTTGCAATGAGCTGGAGGCCGTATGCATTTTGAAAACATATAGCTACTTAATTGTTTGAAACCTGAACATTTTATTTCATACCATGAGGCATGTTTGACCTTGCTTTCGAGTAGCCTTGGCAAAGTCCGACCATATCCGTTGTAGGCAATTATTCTATAAAGACTTCCATAAACTATTGAAACCAGTAGCTTACTTCTCTCATGTTCTCACCTTTCTTTCATTGTCTGGTAACCAAATGCACATTTGCCCATAGCCTACTGCCTTGTGCGAATTGCTGCGCTAATAATGTTAATAAATAATAGTTTAGCAACATTTTAGGCTAAACCCTCTGATCTTACACCAGATTCATTGTCTTGCTCCCAGACAAACTAAACAACTTCTTCGCTCGCTTTGAGGACAATACAGTGCCACCGACACGGCCCGCTACCAAAACCTGCAGACTCTCCTTCACCGCAGCCAACGTGACAAACATTTAAACGTGTTAACCCTCTCAAGGCTGCCTGCCCAAACGGCATCCCTAGCCGCGTCCTCAGAGCATGCGCAGACCAGCTGGCTGGTGTGTTTACAGACATATTCAATCAATCCCTATCCCAGTCTGCTGTTCTCACATGCTTCAAGAGGGCCACCATTGTTCCTGTTCTCAAGAAAGCTAAGGTAAATGAGCTAGACCCACTCCAATTTGCTTACCGCCCCAATAGGTCCACAGACGACGCAATCTCAATCACACTGCCCTAACCCATCTGGACAAGAGGAATACCTATGTAAGAATTCTATTCATCGACTACAGCTCAGCATTTAACACCATAGTACCCTCCAAACTCGTCATTAAGCTCCAGACCCTGGGTCTCGACCCCGCCCTGTGCAACTGGGTCCTGGACTTTCTGACGGGCCGCCCCCCAGGTGGTGCGGGTAGGAAACAACATCTCCACCCCGCTGATCCTCAACACTGGGGCCCCACAAGGGTGCGTTCTCAGCCCTCTCCTGTACTCCCTGTTCACCCATGACTYRGTGGCCATGCACACCTCCAACTCAATCATCAAGTTTGCAGACGACACTACAGTGGTAGGTTTGATTACCAACAACGACGAGACGGCCTACAGGGAGGAGATAAGGGCCCTCGGAGTGTGGTGTCAGGAAAACAACCTCACACTCAACGTCAACAAAACAAAGGAGATGATCGTGGACTTCAGGAAACAGCAGAGGGAGCACCCCCTAACCACATCGACGGGACAGTAGTGGAGAAGGGGGAAAGTTTTAAGTTCCTCGGCATACACATCACGGACAAACTGAAATGGTCCACCCACACGCCTCTTCAACCTCAGGAGGCTGAAGAAATTTGGCTTGTCACCAAAAACACCCACAAACTTTTACAGATGCACAATCGAGAGCATCTTGTCGGACTATATCACCGCCTTGTACAGAAACTGCTCCGCCCACAACCGTAAGGCTCTCCAGYGGGTAGTGAGGTCTGCACAACGCATCACCGGGGGCAAACTACCTGCCCTCCAAGACATCTACACCACCCGATGTCACAGGAAGGCCAAAAAGATCATCAAGGACAACAACCACCCGAGTCACTGCCTGTTCACCCCGCTATCATCCAGAAGGCGAGGTCAGTACAGGTGCATCAAAGGTGGGACCGAGAGACTGAAAAACAGCTTCTATCTCAAGGCCATCAGACTGTTAAACAGCCATCACTAACATTGAGTGGCTGTTGCCAACATACTGACTCAAATCTCTAGCCACTTTAATAATAAAAAATTGGATGTAATAAATGTATCACTAGTTACTTTAAACAATGCCACTTTATATAATGTTTACATACATTACTCATCTCATATGTATATACTGTACTCTATACCATCTCTACTGCATCTTGCCTATGCCGTTCGGCCATCGCTCATCCATATATTTATATGTACATATTCTTATTCATTCCTTTACACTTGTGTGTATAAGGTAGTTGTTGTGAATTTGTTAGATGACTTGTTAGATATTACTGCATGGTCAGAACTAGAAGCACAAGCATTTCGCTACACTCGCATTAACATCTGCATGTGACCAATAAAATTTGATTTGATTTGCTTCTTAACATTTTTTTTATGTAGCCTAAACCTACTGGTTTTATGAATTATGGATCTATCGTCCCACAACTGTCCCAGAGTCTGTTGTTTGGGCTATTTCTTTCTGGAAAAGCTGACCAATAGAACAGGTCAACTTTTCTACTATGGGGGATAGTAGATTGACATAGCCTTATGAACATGCCACCTATGAACCTACGTAAATTGAATGAAATTGCCAAAATGATATAGCCTAATTAGCCTACTCCTGTCAATACAGAAATAAATAAAATCATTCAAAATAGGCTACTAAAGTATGACTTGGCAACAGAGGATCATTAGCTTCCCCTAGCCTTACAAAAAAAAAAAGTTGTGGATTGTTTTAAAATCGTATTGCCTACAGTTTATTTTTGTTTAACCTTTATTTAACAGTTGGAAGGAAAGACAGAGCGCTATTTATGCAGTGCGCCCGGAAAATACCAAATACATGATTGTTGAGTAATGAGGCCCAGCCAGGCATATCGCAATTCTTCAAAATTCAATTGACGCAAAACATTGTTCGTAAAGCAAATGGCTATTGCTGTAAAGAGAAGACAATAAAAAGACTAATCTGTCTTTTAGTTATCAAAAGTGTCAACTTAATTGACCGAACAACAGAAGGCCTATAGCCTACCGTATTGGCACCAGCGAAGAGCATCGGCCATATCGCCGATAAGTGCGCACTACACATATTCACTCTATCATTGTTGGCTCAGTGCTACTTAAACGTTTGTTTTTGGACAATAATTTCCTCCTCCAGTTTAGACAGACGTCATATTCTATTTGTGTCTCCCCTTCTCATAGGACAACGTCGTTTTGATTGATCTGCTTGTCAGTGTCAGCAGAGTAGGCTAACCTGGAATTTGTCATATTAAAAAAGATTCTGCTAATGTCTCCAGTCATATAAAGTGCAGTAGAATTGCATGAAATGCGTTTTTCCCGTGCAAAGAAAGAAGAAACGTACCTCTCCGCTATACACGCTCAGCCATGCATTGAACAGCCTTTTTTTGCAAACAGTGATTGAGTTATATTATTAGCCTAAATTATGACTATCCAATCTACTCATCACATAAGTCGGCAAATACAATGATGCATGGAATGCTTTATTATAAAGGTTCATTTTTATGGTGAAAATGCGCTTCCCCAAACTTGAAACTCACGCACCGTCCGTACATAGACTAGTGATTTGACTGTTCGTTACTCGTCTTGTTGGCTGAGGATGTGGACCGTTACTCGAACATTTTCAAAGTGCGCGGTAAGGACACACGTCATTGCATCCTCAACTTGCATGTTATGTTTAACTACCATAATCTAAATGTGATTTCTATCATTCTGAGCACCGTTAGTGGACGCCCTAATTAGGTTACGCACCCAATGCATATGGGTCCGGTAAATTTCTCAAACGTCCGGTCAATTAAAAAAATGTAAATGCTGCAGGTCAAATGTTCAGCGCCACATTTTCATAACAGACACCCTGCTTGTTAGTAAAGCTTCCCCTGAGGGCAGAGGCATCAGACCCACACCCTGATCCCAGCAGCTCAGATTAGTCAAATCCACAGCAAAAACTGGGTATTATCCTCCTGACCAAATGAAAACCCCACCCACAGCTCTAGTCTGGCATGCATTCCACCGTTGGAATCTGCATCCACTAACYTCAAAGACACTAGGAGGATGGGATCACTGATGGTAGGGCTATTTTTAGTCCCCTACATATAAAAGTTTCATAGACATGAGGTTATGAGAATTGATTCGCTCTGTTTAACACGTTCGGCATAGATACAGTAGTACTGTTGTACCACCAAAGATAGGAGCATTCAGTGAGCGGAGGGAGTGCAAAGGCATTCTGACAAAGACTGCCCTGTGGGCTGCTGACAAGCCTCTCTTCCACACAGCCKGGGATAGTGAATACCTTTGGGATTTGACGCCAGTAAGGAATAACAATGAGGATGGATTATTCTCCGTACCGTACACAGCTTTTGACCTCTCTGTTGTAGGACCCACTGATATTTGTTTTCCCTGGCAGCGTTGTGGGGCTCCACCTCGGCAGCAAACATCAGGTTGTCCTCTGCATACTCATGGCCTGGGAAATACAAGTCCGTACACAGGGAACACAGACATCAATACAACTCTTACAGAAGACTGGTGCTGAAATATTTTGTCTGTAATTCTAATGCATACATTTGCACTTAATGCAAACAAAAAGGAGGAGCTCATTCCCCTACCAGGCCATAAGAGGGTTTCATCACTTAAGGAGCCGACCGTGTCTAGTGATGACAGCATAGTTAAGGCACTGCCTTCAAACATCCTCCCTGCAGACGAAATAGATCATCTACCAAGTTATGTACACACACYTGACACAATGGATGAAACTCAAAGCAAACATAGTGCATTACAGCTACAGAAGCCGAACAACTGTGAACCTGCTTTTCAATACGTGCACATTGCTCACTAAAAGCTTCAAAATAACTAACTACAGAGCTGATTTGGAGCTGGACTTACCGCATCCAGAGAGGAACACCAGGTCACCTGAGAACAGGCTGGAGGGGGCTCCTATGGTACGACCATCCAGGAGGTAGATCATATGACCCACTGTGTGTCCAGGTGTGAACAGTGCCTTGAAGTGCATACGGCCCACGTCTATGGAGTCTTTGTCTGTCAGTGGGCTGGAAACCAAGCAGAAGACAAAAGGCTTCATGCATGTGACCACCTGGCCAGTTGATGTGCATATTCGAGTCACATACCACTGCTTACCTCTTCACACCACTCAGATAACAGTGAGATGCTTCAAAGTACAAATAAGTCGCCTTGCACAAGCCTTGGTTTGTGTGAATTGGAACGGCTTAAAGGAGCAGGAGCCTGTCTTCTGTTTCTGTAGCGTGAGTCAGCTGGATGTACAAGTACATCCCCTGGACAGGACGCTAGTCTACCACAGTGCTGTACCCCCAATGTATTATATACAGTGCTTGACTTGGGCTGGAGCTGTCCAGGAACACTGTACCGGCACTTCAAATTTTGTGGGATTTGCATACTGACTCCTCTATAAAAACAAAGTAGCCTATCGCTGGCCCAGATTCACACACAGAGGCAAACAAGTTTGATCAAGGCGGAATGAAGGCGGGACCTTCATTGAATAGCAATGGTGATTGGGCATTCATTTCCTGATTCCGCTTTGTTGAAGTTTATTTGCCGCTAATCTGAGAGTGACAGTAGGCTGTTCAAGATTGCGCAGATTGAGAATGTGCCAGCCTGTATGGCATGATGCGCTGTTTCAAGTTGTCAAATTAAGGTTTGTAAGGTCATGAAAAGTCATGGAAATTAGGTTCCTAATTGTTGTTAATGTAGTTAATGAAAGCACACTTAAATATGATCAATCAATTAAAAAACGACATATCAGCCATTATCGGATTGACCTTTCAGTGCGTGTCTGTGGTGCTGCGTGTGCCAGTGCAAGTGGGCCGTTGCCCAAGGACGGAGAGCGTGACATTTCAGCAGCAGGTATAAAATAATGACAGAGTAAATAGATCACCAATTCAAAACACAACTAGCGAGATAGCTATAGTTAATGTATAGCAGTTAACTAAGCATTCATTTTGTTGTTGCCTTTCCACCGGCACGGTGTAGCTTAAATAAATCTGCCACCTTGGAAAGCTGGAATTCCCCTCTATTAAACAGTAGCCATGTAATTGCAATGTTAAAAATATTCAAAAAAATTGCCTAATTGACAAATAACTTGCGGTGCATAGATCTTCCCCGAAACAGGAATATTTTAGCCTTATAAAACTATGCAAAAAAAGAAACGTCCTCTCACTGTCAACTGCGTTTATTTTCAGCAAACTTAACGTGTAAATATTTGTATGAACATAAGATTCAACAACTGAGACATAAACTGAACAAGTTCCACAGACATCTGACTAACAGAAATGGAATAATGTGTCCCTGAACAAAGGGGAGGGTCAAKATCAAAAGTAACAGTCAGTATCTGGTGTGGCCACCAGCTGCATTAAGTACTGCAGTGCATCTCCTCCTCATGTATTGCACCAGATTTGCCAGTTCTTGCTGTGAGATGTTACCCCACTCTTCCACCAAGGCACCTGCAAGTTCCCTGACATTTCTGGGGGGAATGGCCCTAGCCCTCACCATCCGATCCAACAGTTCCCAGACGTGCTCAATGGGATTGAGATCTGGGCTCTTCACTGGCCATGGCAGAACACCGACATTCCTGTCTTGCAGGAAATCACGCACAGAACGAGCAGTATGACTGGTGCCATTGTCATGCTGGAGGGTCATGGATGAGCCTGCAGGAAGGGTACCACATGAGGGAGGAGGATGTCTTCCCTGTAACATGTCTCCTTGCAGCATGCCTAAGGCACGTTCACGCAAATGAGCAGGGACCCTGGGCATCTTTCTTTTGATGTTTTTCAGAGTCAGTAGAAAGACCTCTTTAGGGTCCTAAGTTTTCATAACTGTGAACTTAATTGCCTACCGTCTGTAAGCTGTTAGTGTCTTAACGACCGCATGTCTAGTTAGATATCTTGCTTCGCAGTAGCCTACCTTATCCAATGGATCCCTGATTTATTGAATGAGGGAATCATTTCATAAAGACAAAAGTATTTGGTTGTAATGTTGAAAAAGACAAGCCTGCACACCCAGGAGCTCTCCAGATGGAAGGTTTACCACTTGCGACTAACAGTGCAGTTCTATATGGGGGGGATAAGTGCCTTGATCAAGGGCACAACGGCAGGAGGTGGTAGGTCTACATGGGATCAGACACAGTAGCTTTCCAGTGTCAATAATGTTTACTTTTTCATGTAGGCTATAATAGTCGTCATGAAAATGTGGTTAAAAGTCACGGAGAAGTCATGGAAAATGTGTAAGAACTGTTAACAGAGACTACTCAGATCTCTTTCGCATAATGGAAAAAGACAGCTCCAGTACTTCTTCCATCCCAAGTCAAGCACTGATGATATATGAATTACTGATTAACATGCTAAATACAAGCCAATAATAGTGAGAAGCTGTGATGTCACAGTGAATCATTTGACCTTTTCTGATTTGATGTAATCTGAGACTGAGGATTCTCCACAAATCCATAGTAGACATATTAAAGGACAGTGCCATGAGAACTACTGGTGACGTTCTGTTTAGCAAGTGAAATGCATGTTTGCCCTCTCGATCAAGATCTTCAATGAGACATACCAACCTCCTCTATGACTTTGAATCACAGAATTGGGCAAAATACATGCAATTTCCCATATCATGTTGCCATAACTACAATTTTCACTAGAACATAATGACGTAAGATGAAGGCTGAAACTCCAAACAGAGCGGAAAAGCTGTCAAAGATAGGATCGTGACTCACTACGCAGCTGTAGCCTAGACTTACTGTGTGAGGCCAGGAATGTTATCAGTTGCATTTCCATAAACACGACATGAGCTGTACAGTTTTTTAAGTCCTTTGTTCCCCCCACTGTGGTCCCTAGGGATAAAACAAAATATGTCTATTAAAAATATTTTTTAAAAACAGCTACTTAATATCACATTATAAAAATGTGTGTAGATGAACAACACAGAACATGTCAACTTAATATCACATTGCAATGTGACCTATAACACTTGAATGTAGTGTCAACAACAAAATATTGAACAGGTCCATTGATATGTATGACACCTACAACCCAGTTCATCTAATCCTCTATCTACAAGTATTTTTGCATTAAAAGTAATGACGCTCTCGGGTCCTCACCAGTGTTTGTGTGTGCAGAGAATCGCTTCTAACATCACCCCTTCTTCCTCAAGGACTGCCTAAACGATTACAGACAGAGGCATCAATTATCATCGACAGGGTATAAACATTCATATCACGACCGTGGCTAAAACCCACCACTTTAAAGCACTAGATAGATATAGGCTACACTAGATTGACGTAAAACACAGACTGGAACTGAAAAGTGCTGTTGTATTATATATAATAACTAGAGATGATATGAAATGTTTGAAGTCATTTGGGCGAAAATGTTATATGAAACATGCACTTTTATATGAAACATGCTGTGGATATATCTAGGACACCATAAACCACAGTGTGGCCTACTCCAGACTGAGCAATCATTGTATGTGTATGGGACAGAGGCCAGACTGGCAACCAGAGCCGGCTACATCCAATCAAAGAGGGTCTTATTGAGGCCAAGAGGAAGTGCCACAGATGAGATGAGACATTATGACAGTCAGCCCTTTCAGAGGCTCATCCATATTTACATTTAATAGTGTAGTGTTCTGGGTTTTAATCACTTAATGCCCCAAATTATTTTGTGAACGCTGACTTATATACTTAATATCCACTGTAGCATAGGCCTATGAAATGCTAAGCTCACCAGATGCTTTGTTAAGTTTACATGACATAGTCTTCATAGTGTCCCAACTATTTCAAGAGAGAGTATTAAAATGGTCAGAAAGTATATCTTCAAAGAAGGCATAACCATGACCCGTCACCCACCTGAACTGTCTGTGGGTCTGCAGGGTCTACCACCACCGCAACGCTCGAGGCCACGTCAATGACAAGGTAGCTGTAGTTATCAGACAGTACTGAAATGGGCATGATTTTAATACCTGTAAATAGATGAGTGACAGGAGACGTGTAAGTGATGCACTGATCTTTATGCTAGCTCACATTATTAAATAACTAAACATGAGTAGCCTGTTGGAACCACCGCCAACGTTACCATTAAATTCCATGGGCTGTGCTCTGGAATGTCCAGTCGGGAACTGCTCGCGTGCCTTCCTCATCTGCCTCTTGTAGTACATATAACCAAGTTTGGTTCTTGTGTACAATGTATACCTAAAATGTAACAGCCTGTGTTATTTCAGTTATTTTCATAGCTACATTATTTGCAGGCAAAATTATGACAGATGTAACTAGTTCGCTAGCTAACAGAAGCATCGCTTCATTTTGTAAGAAGTGAGAAACGACAATGGAAAAAATACATTTTGATTCGGAAATACTGAAGCTTCAACCAACTTACGCGATCCGAAACAGGGGTTTGTCTGTGCGTGCCATTATTTTACCAAAAAAGCTTTTCCAAATGGTACGTCCTGTGCGCCTAAACCGAAGACATAAACATAACACACTGCAAAATGATGCAGTTGCAATGAGGGTTACCGACCAGTCAGGAGGCGCCATATTGCGTGGGCGGTGCAACATATGACTCAATTTTCGTCACATTTCTCGGAGGTTTTTCACCAGTGTGTTGTGACCAACATTAGCGTGAGCAACAATAGTGGAATCGTCGACTCGCCTTCAAAATAAAAGTATCCAATTGAAACTAAAACTGTTGAAAACATGCAACAATTTGACAAGATAAACGAGGTTGAAATGTTGTTATATAAATTTAACAACATTGCAATTATTAGTTCATTTGACCCCCACATTTTAAAAATCTGTTGAAACCGCACTGTGGATGTATTCGACTTCAGAATAGCATTGGGGGCATACTTACAGTATGCACTGTATAGCCTAACCTYTTGTGCATGTAGAGTTTACCCAAATATTAGCATCTTAGCTCTTATTGGGGGACTTTGACAGTGGGAAATCACCATCCCAGTCAGTCTATTGTGTGTTTTGGACATTCATATTGCACTGTACAGCCTAACATATGGATTATGCACCTATGAAATTAGGTGTCAGCCTACTCAGTGACACCCACAGAACACAACTATGTAGCTATGTAGACGCTAATAATTGTGTAAACTCTACATAGTTGTGTTCTGTGGGTGTCACTGAGTAGGCTGGCACCTAAATTCATAGTTGCACAATCAGTGCTTGATGGTGWGGTGAGTACCAATCACTTCTAATGTTCTACTGCTACCTATTACCATACCCAGTTCAAAGGCACTTAAATCTTTTGTCTTGCCCATTCACCCTCTGAATGGCACACAATCCATGGCTCAATTGTCTCAAGGCTTAAAAATATTTTTTTTTACCTGTCTCTCCCCTTCATCTACACTGATTGAAGTGACATCAATATGGGATCATAGCTTTCACCTGGATTCACCTGGACAGTCTATCTATGTCATGGAAAGAGCGGGTGTTTTGTAAACTCAGTGTATTTCAGTCCAAGTCAAGCACTGTGCATAATACATAGGATAGGCTGTACAGCGCATATAAGTATGCCCCCAATGCAATTCTGAATTAAAATACATCCACAAATCAAATCAAAATCAAATAAAAGTTTATTGGTCACGTACACAGTTTAGCAGGTATTATAGCGGTGCAGCGAAATGCTTATGTCATTAGCTTCTAACAATGCAAGTGAATGTCAAACAAACATTTTAAGAAAATCTAAGAAAAAATAATAGGGATACAATATTTAAATACAGTTTGAAACATTTTTTGGGGGGTCAAATTAACTAATAAATATATTTTGTTGAATGTATGTAACACCATTCAAACCGTGTTCAGCATTATCTAGTCAAATTGTGGGATGTTTTCACTATTTGTATCCGTTTGAGGTGGTTTCAATTTGGGACTTTTATTTTGAAGGCGAATCGCCGATTCCACTATTGTTGCTCACGCTAATGTTTTTCACGACACACGTGTAGCCTACGTTTCTCCTCGTCCTCCAGTGTGTTGTGGGAGAGACTATTGCCGCGTTCAAAAAAACGGGGAGCTCGGAATTGAGAAATCTCTGACTTCCAAATTCAGTGCGTTCAAGACAACTGGGAACTTGGGGGGAAAAACGAGCTCCGACTAGAAAAAAATCGTTTGAACGGTCATCAAACTCTGAATTCAAGTCCGGAACTGGCGCCTCTTACTAGAGCTGCGACTTTCCGACCTGAAAATCACTAACGTCATGATTTGACCCCGTTTTTCCCAGTTTCCTTGAAAGCACAATTAGGACACCGCTGACGCTTAAACCGATATCTAAACCAAACCCTTAAACATAACCCTAACCTATACATTCTGAAATGAAATATAGGGTTGGGCGTCAGGTGTGTCCTTATAGGCGTTTTCATGTATTGTCCATGTCAGTGCGAACCATATAGCCAAGTCTGAATGTAGTTTCTAGTCAGTTATATTAATTGAATATTGATAACACATACAGTTTACACCCGACAGGTCAAGAGCCTACAAACAAGTAAAGAAACTGACAACTAAACCCAAATGTCTCTAGTCTAGACATCCGTGTTCCCACAATTTTCCAATGCTTCGGGTCTGTTTTTCGAGACTAGTGGTGTTAGGTGATTATGGGCCCAGTCACTTTTCTGTCACTATCGCCTAATTGTTWTTTCCACTTCTGCAGTAAGTATCTGAAACGATTTGGATGCAATACATATTGTGATGTTTACAAGACTACCAGTTAATAGAACATAGTGGAACTTTGGCCAAAATTGTGTACATTGTTTTCCTTTCAAATATATAAACATGAGAGTAGGAACTAGCGACGGGAATTGGGCCTGTGTCGCACTTTGTTTCCAAACAGCGATACCTAGTGACGCCTAAGTTACTAGTATGACATGTAACTAATATTGTATCGAACTATGAAACATTGTTGACACATTGTTACAGTGTAACTTCAGCGGAAATGTTGCTATTTGGTAGTGCCTATTGGAATGTATCTAGTAATCCTGCGTTATTCGGATAGGTATTAAAATAATTTATCCAGCAAATGGTCTCAAAATGTCTTAATAAAGGTGAATAAATAATGGTTTTAATGACAGGCCTTAAAACTTAAATAATTGTTCATTTGGAACAAAACAAAAATAACCACACTTTTTTTCTTACAAATTTAGAATGCATCAGCAGGGGGCATGTTGGGTAAAGATCTCATTACAACTCTGTGAAATGTAGGCGACACAGGAACAGTGTCCCAGACTTGACCAAGCTAAATGATCAAACCATTTAACCGTTAGGTGTTTTACATCGCAGATCGATATCTCATCAGAATCCACTTGGTGAGTATACATGCGTCTTTATGTTTTTGCTAAGTTTTAGTCGAAACTACGTTATGAAATTTAATTCAGACTTTGTTATAACAATCTGGATGGCTATTTTGTACTCACATTTTGTACGATTATTATGGTGTTATACGCATTTATACAGTTGATGCTAGAAGGCTTGTCATGCCAGACAGTGTGGTCTGCTGGGTATTTGTGGTAAATGTGATGTCATCATTAACATCAAACTTGTCATCTGAATCATGCAGGAGTCCCTATCTGAAGTTATTGAGGCTGTATACGTTAAACCTTAAATACCCTGCTAGTCATAGTGTATTTCCAAAACGCAATATCCCCAAAAAATTTAACATTTGTGTTTTTTCATCAGAAATMATTGCTTATGGGTACCTTCATGTGTATGTAAAATATTACTGTTCTCAGATTTTTTATTCATAGATTTTAGATGTGTATGAACATGTGTTTTTTTTGCACAATATAGGCCTATCCATAGTTTAGCTGGAATGGAATGTTCTTATCCTGTACATTTGACTGTGATGTGTGGTTGTCTTACCTAGCTATCTTAAGATGAATGCACTTACTGTAAGTCACTCTGGGAGAGCATCTGCTAAATGACTAAAATGTAAATGTTTTACGTACAGATATTACTGTATACAATATTGAAAACATTTAAATGTTTTGTATTGATGTCACAAATGTATCATCTGTACAGTTCTTTATAAAAAAAAATGTAGTTATTTGTTTCATTGGACTGTGCAAAATCTAGTAGGAGGCTACTACCTATTTCTCTGAGTGAGGCAGACATATAGCATTTAGCAAAAAAACAGGATTATTGGTCTCTGAGAAATGAACCCATCAAGTGATAGATTCTTAACAAATACAGCACATAGGCTATATGTCATTGAACATCATGTCATTTATTTTATTTATTTTTCCGTTATTTTACCAGGTAAGTTGACTGAGAACACGTTCTCATTTGCAGCAACGACCTGGGGAATAGTTGAGGGGGATGAATGAGCCAATTGTAATGAGCCAATTCATGTCATGATTAGATAGTGAGAAAACACACATCTCTTTCATAGTTTATTTAAACAACAAAAGCTAATTTACCAACATTTCTGAAAATGGAGATATAGCGTTGTGGGAAGAAAATATGTGATGTCATTGGCATGGTCCAATGGTGCTTTCAAGACAACTGGGAACTCTGAAAAAAACGAGGTCAAATCTTTCTGAGTTGGATCACCCTTCAAAACGATTTTTCCCAGTCGGAGCTCTTTTTTTCCCCCCCAGTTGGCTTGAACGCACTGAAGTCGGAGATAGTTCGCAGTTGTTTTGAACGCGGCATAATGTTTCCCTCTGTCTTATAAGGTGCCCATATCGCATGTCATAATGTCAAAGTCGGATTTCCCTCCAGCCTATGAAGATGCACTGCATGGCCCTAGGCCCCGGCATGGGAACTACCCACAGCCCCCACCAGCATATGGACCATACCCTGCTCAGTCCTCAGCACAATACCCAGGACAAGCAGGGTACCCTCTGGGCTACCCTCCATCTGGGATGCCTTATTCCATTCCTCTAGGAATGCCCACCTCCAACACAGGTTCTGGAGCTATTTACTGTACAGTATAATATATGACATATTATGTAACAGAATATAAAAAATATATACTGTTAATATCTGAAGTTTGTCAAAATAGTTTTACTTGGTCATTATTGACTTCATGTCTTTAATGCAGTGGAAGACGATGAATTTGCATATTCTACAGCATGGGAAAGCATTTCTARTCGACATGCATTCATCCGAAAAGTATGAGATCTTATACCTTTTACACATCGACTTCCTAATCACTCAGTCTACTTATACTGGCTGTGATCATGACAGAATTCACCCCCCTTTTTTTTGTGTTGGAACAGGTGTACTTAATATTGGCTGCTCAGCTCATCGTCACTGTATCAATCGTGGCTGTGTTTACATTTGTGTAAGTGTCAACAGTGTGACATTGTATTATCTCTGTCATACCATGTAATATCAATGTGAGCTCTTTTCTGTTTTAGTTTTCTGTTTGTGTAATGCTAACGTTTTAGCATTTTATCTGTATTACAGTGAGGAAGTCCGTGCGTTTGTCATTAGGAACCCAGCCGTGTATTGGGCATCTTTGTAAGTACTTCATATTCCATTAAGGTTRCTAACTACATGTATTACTCATTCATTATTTTTGAATTATATATTATAATAAAACATGAGCAATATTTTTGACCTATCATAATAATGGCATCTTTTTCTTCCAGCGCTGTTTATTTTGTCACTTACTGCCTTCTTGTCTGCTGCAAAGGGCCAGGGTAAGATTATCCATGCCCTCTTTATACTCTGCATACAACAGTACACCGTTAAACATCAGATAATGATATTTATCTTTTGATCTTAATAATCTTTGTTTAGGAGACGCTTTCCTTGGAACTTTGTGCTGCTGGCCATTTTTGTAAGTAATGCTTGCAAAAAAGAATCTCTATATCATGTCTTAACACATAATGGAACTAAACCTCAGCAAAAAAAGAAACYCCCCTTTTTCAGGACCCTGTCTTTCACAGATAATACGTAAAAATCCAAATAACTTCACAGATCTTCATTGTAAAGGGTTTYAACACTGTTTCCTATGCTTGTTCAATGAACCATAAACAATTAATGAACATGCACCTGTGGAACGGTCGTTAAAACACTAACAGCTTACAGACGGAAGGCAATTAAGGTTACAGTTGAGAAAACTTAGGATACTAAAGAGGCCTTTCTACTGACTCTGAAAAACACCAAAATAAATATGCCCAGGGTCCCTGCTCATCTGCGTGAACGTGTCTTAGGCATGAGGACTGCAGATGTGGCCAGGGCAATAAATTGCAATGTCCGTACTSTGACGCCTAAGACTTCGCTACAGGGAGACAGGACGGACAGCTGATCGTCCTCGCAGTGGCAGACCACGTGTAACAACACCTGCACAGGATTGGTACATCCGAACATTACACCTGCAGGACAGGTACAGGATGGCAACAACAACTTCCCGAGTTACACCAGGAAAGGACAATCCCTCCATCAGTGCTCAGACTGTCCGCAATAGGCTGAGAGAGGCTGAACTGAGGGCTTGTAGGCCTGTTGGAAGACAGGTCCTCACCAGACATCACCGGCAACAACGTCGCCTATGGGCACAAACCCACCGTTGCTGTACCAGACAGGACTGGCAAAAAGTGCTCTTCACTGACGAGTCGCGGTTTTGTCTCACCAGGGTTGATGGTTTGATTCGTGTTTATCGTCGAAGGAATGAGCGTTACACCGAGGCCTGTTCTCTGGAGCGGGATCGATTTGGAGGTGGAGGGTCCGTCATGGTCTGGGGCGGTGGTGTCAGCAGCATTCGGACTGAGCTTGTTGTCATTGCAGGCAATCTCACCGCTGTGCGTTACAGGGAAGACATCCTCCTCCCTCATTGGTACCCTTTCTGCAGGCTCATCCTGACATGACCCTCCAGCATGACAATGCCACCACGCAGGAAACAGCCATACTGCTTGTTCTGTGCAAGACAGGATGTCAGTGTACTGCCATGGCCAGCGAAGAGCCCGCATCTCAATCCCATTGAGCACTTCTGGGCCTGTTGGATCGGAGGGTGAGGGCTAGGGCAATTCCCCCAGGAATGTCCCGTGAACTTGCAGGTGCCTTGGTGGAAGAGTGGGGTACATCTCACAGCAAGAACTGGCAAAACAGGTGCAGTCCATGAGGAGGAGAATGCACTGCAGTACTTCATGCAGCTGGTGGCCACACCAGATACTGACTGTTACTTTTGATTTTTGACCCCCTTTGTTCAGGGACATCTTATTTTCAATTTCTGTTAGATTTTCTGTGGAACTTGTTCAGTTTATGTCTCAGTTGTTGAATCTTTTGTTCATACAAATATTTGCACATGTTCAGTTTGCTGAAAATAAACGCAGTTGACAGTGAGAGGACGTTTCTTTTTTTGCTGACTTTACATTACTGTATAGATATGTTATGATTTTAATGTTTTATATGTCATATTTTAGACACTGGCCATGTCCTACATGACAGGAACAATATCAAGGTTTGTTATAGAATTTTCATATCTTTTTTTATTTTKTTTTACATAATACGACTAGAAATACTCATGTAAGGTGAAGTAGTAATGTTTGTTTTGTGACTCAATKTACTTTGCATTTCTTGCAGCTACTATGACACAAAAGCAGTGTTTCTGACCATTGGAATAACAGCAATAGTGTGCATAATTGTCACCATCTTCTGCTTTCAAACTAAGGTACGTGTATAAAAAACTGCCTCTTTAGAACCTAGCTTGTGAGASTGTCTTTGTTGTCAGTGTCAAATGACTCTTTTGTCTAGGATTACAATGGGCGACTGTCTTTTAAATATTCATGACATTTTGGGTAAGATCTTGTTCAATTCCTCCTTATGTAATCGATTGTCTAAATAAATAGCATACATTGATTCCCTGGGTTTATTGTGCACATTCCATGGTTGTTAATTTTTGTAGACCTTTCATATGAAGTTATTGGGGCGGCAGGTAGCCTKGTGGTTAGAGCGTTGGGCCGGTAACCGAAAGGTTGCTGGATCGAATCCCAGAGCTGACAWGGTAAAAATCTGGCAGTTAACCCACTGTTCCCTGGTAGGCCGTCATTTTGAATTTGTTCTTAACTAAATAAAGGTTAAATAAATAAAAAATGTAAATGCCCATTCATGTGCCGTCCTATGAAACATTCCAACTATTGGGTCATTTGTGTACCTTAATGATTGTCGTTTGACCAATGTTGTGAAGAACATGTACAGTTGAAGTCAGAAGTTTACATACACTTAGTTGGAGTCATTAAAACTTGTTTTTCAACCACTCCATAAATTTCTTGTTAACAAACTATAGTTTTGGAAAGTCGGTTAGGACATCTTCTTTGTGCATGACACAAGTAATTTTTCCAACGATTGTTTACAGACAGATTATTTAACTTATAATTCACTGGATCACAATTCCAGTGGGTGATAGAGGAATTTTATTCTTTCGTTTTAGGATTTTCATCATAATCTTCATGAAATAAACAGCCTTTAATTAAACATTGAAAACAGTCTCATCTACCATTGGCTCCTCATAATTAAAATACACAGAGTCTTCCCCTAGGCCTGGAAGTCTGCATTCTTCATCAAAAAAATAGTCTAAACGTAAAAACAATAAACAACCTAAAAAACKTAAACATAAAAAATTGTCTCATCCAGCTTAGGCTCCTCGTATGTGAAGGAGCCGGGTCCATCTACTAGGTCTGGGGACATGTATTCATCTTTCCACTGGTCAGAGCTCGCAATCGGTCCGTATCTCATCATCTGTAGTGTCATCGATTTCTCCAGAGTCCTGGAAATGAGACCTTTCACACCCAGAATCAAACAAAAACACTCATACAGGTGAAAGTGGCCCACAACACAGTGATTATGACAATTTTCCATTTCCCAAACATACTGTCAAATCAATTTGTAAGATAATTATCCACCCCATAGTTCTCTGCCAGAGCCTTGGTCGCTGATCCGTCTGGAGCTGTGTTATTTAAAAAATAAGCGTACAGCCATGAATCCCAATCATTTGACATACCCCGCCCTTTTCTGTCAATTTACATATCGAGAGTCAGTCTATTTTACCAGGCCATGAGGGAGGTGGCGGATAATTGGTCAGAGAACCCCTTTACTGCATCCCCAGTCTCATTCACGAATCTCTGTTGCTTATAATAGATGTCATTAATCCAATCCACATTTGTATTTATTGTCAACCACCAATATAATGTAGTGGTAAAGTCTTCATCTATTTGATCCATAGCTTTGTATTAATCTGTAACTTCCCTGAGGATGCCAATAGCATCCATCTAAACTCCCATCCTGGTCAAAACTCCTCCTGTGCCTACTTTAGCCTCCTATAACTGGCCTCTGATGACTAACTCGAACTGGTTTGACCAATAACCCCGGGGCGCAATTTCCCGACCACCCTTTTTGGTAGTTTCTGTCGTATGCGTCCTTTGCTGGTACGAGCCCACCCTACATCAGTTATAGGTGCTGTGAGGTTAAGAATTGTCTCCTGTCCTTCCAAACCTAAGTCCGTCACATTAACGATTACCTTTCYGCCATTCAAATCATCTAAGTTCTCGGTGCCYTCCTTGTATCTTTAACACTGGRACTCATCAGYAGTTAAAGTGAACCGAGGTGGGTTGGCRGAGTACTTCAATCTGGCCATCCCAATCCCTGTAKAGTTATTTMCTTTCCTAGGGAATTGTTTAATGTTTACCTTAAATCCTACATCTTGATCWTCTTATTTTGTTAGTAACTCATTAGTGAATTATATAGTTTATCTTTTACTTCTTATCAATGACAATGGCGTCATAMAATTAGTACCTACAGGTGGTGGATTTGGATGTATCAGAAAYGTTTCAAAGACTAGGATGCAGCTCAGAGCCCCTACTCTTCCCAAAAACCGCCAACCCRCTCCTGCCCTTAGTCGGTCTGCTAGGTACCACCCCATACTCACACTTCTAGGAGCACACACGGTGAGGAACTGTCGGGGTAGGAAATCTTWGTTTAAGGAGGTAACCCCCGGACCCTGTTGGTTCTCGGTTCTTCTCCTAACTCTGTGTGATCAGCAGTGCTTATATGGGTACATACCTTCTTGCAGTGGGTAACGTGGACCCAAGTGACTCTCTCAGCTATTCTAATGGCAAAGCGGTGGTTTAACAGAACCTGGTATGGGCCTTCCCAACGGGGCTGCTTCCTGTCTATTCTCCTCAGGGACTGGATCCCCCCCCCCCCCAGTCTCCTGGTTGGATTGAGTGAATCACCTTCTCCTGTCATTCACCTGTTGGACACAAAATCTTGGGCATACGGGTTTGGTTACCAGAAAGTCTTCTCATGGGTTCTGCTAGTATATCTTCAACTTCTATGTCTACTTGTCTACTTGTTCTGGTCCCTAACTCTGGCATTTTATTTGTTCTACCTGATTAGCTAAAATGTRATCCATTATTTAAAGYCATATATCCTAGTAAACCACTCTAGGGATAKTATCTTGACCTAATATTCTAGCTTATTTATTACAATTTTATTTTGTATTTRTTWAATTAGTAGTTCATTATCACATAGGCCACTAGGCCACGACATCTTTCCTATCCTGCCTAGGCCACTGGGCCATCAATAGGCCACTAGGCCCTCATCCCTCCGTTGATACCTGGCTCCGCCCATGTATCAATCTTGATCACATCTAAACAATGACTTAGGT
>NC_036839.1:9102910-9165894 GCF_002910315.2 Salvelinus sp. IW2-2015 | reverse complement strand
TCACAAATTACCTCTAATTCTCCATCCAAATGGCCCTCCCATGAGGCTGATCAGAGCACAAGGGAAAGCCATGATAGAGATCAAGAGTCATACCACCCTTTTACATTCGTTTTCCATACTATATTAGYCAAATTGAAGAAAAACCATCAAACAATTTCTTACATGTTGTATCCCAGGTTCCCAGTACATTCCCTTATCAAAAGAATTCACGTGTTTTAAAACTCAYAAAATAAAACTTCTCATATTTCACATGTGTGTACCCCTTTTAGARATCGTTTCTCTAGGAAAATGGAAACATCCWCAAACCCAAAGGCTAAAAACAAACATATCCAGGCCTTTGCAATTTTGGTAGAAACATGCCTCTGTCTCACTCGCTCCCTTCAAGATAACAGCCCCGGGAAACATTTCCAAAGAAAAACAATGAAGCATTCCTTTTCCCAGAAAAACCACTTTGTCAGACTACCCGGACTCAGAAATCCAACCGTTGACTACAAACAAAACCTAATAATCATTCCTTTTAAATTATTCTCCTCACTGGTCATATGTGAAACCCATTCGCAGACAGTCTCCCAAAATTCTTAATAGGAATATCCTTTCATTAGATACCCACAACTGTGATTAACGTGCACTGTCCCTTTAAAATAATATTAACTAACCTGCAATCCCCTTTACCGACCGGACATGGTTCCACGTAATGGAAACAGATTATAATGTTTAGAATACGTTAACTTCCTCTTCAAATCCACTGGTGTTACCTAAACAATCAAACCAAAAAGTTCTCTCTCTTCCTTTCCTCTCTTGACTTTTTTTTACTCGGTCACAATGTTTACAGGGAGCCTTACACTCCCGGGCGACATGTCCTGTCTCATCGCAATTGAAACCTTTTCTATCCTTCTTGGTTAYACACTCTCGGTTATTATGTCCTGTTTTGTTACAATATTTACACGGTGCCTCACAATCCCTGGCAAAGTGCCCGCTCTGGCTACAATTATAACATTTCTCATTATTTCTATCTGTCCCCTTTCCTCCCTTGCTGGAAGGTTTCTGTTTACAATCGCGGTGATTATGGCCCTTTTTATCTACAAGGTTCATTACATTCTCTAGCGAAATGTCCGTCTTTATTACAATTGAAACATTTTCTCTCTCCCTTTCTCCCTCCCTCTGACTTTCCCTTTCTGTCTGCCCTAGTCCTGTTCTCACTGTCTTATCTCTAGTGGCTCTGTCTTCTAGCACTGCCATTAGGAACTCATCTTTCCTGGGCTTATGTCTATTCTTCTCTCCTACATCAGAGGTTTTTCTGAATAGTCCTGATCGGTTCTGATTCGGTAAATGTGTCTGATATTTCCCCCTCCACGCTTGGTCTACTAAAGAAGGATATAGTTTTTGACTCCCACCCCCGCCCAATTGGCTATCTTTTTCGGCTGCTGACCATCGTTATGTTTGGAGGAAAAAYGGGGAGGCTTGCAAACCAAAGAACACCATCCCAACCGTGAAGCACGGGGGTGGCAGCATCATGTTGTGGGGGTGCTTTGCGGCAGGAGGGATTGGTGCATTTCACAAAATAGATGGCATCATGAGGGAGGAAAATCATGTGGATATATTGAAGCAACATCTCAAGACATCAGTCAGGAAGTTAAAGCTTGGTCGCAAATGGGTCTTCCAAATGGACAATGACCCCAAGCATACTTCCAAAGTTGTGGCAAAATAGCGTAAGGACAACAAAGTCAAGGTATTGGAGTGGCCATCACAAAGCCCTGACCTCAATCCTATAGAAAAATTGTGGGCAGAACTGAAAAAGCGTGTGCGAGCAAGGAGGCCTCCAAACCTGACTCAGTTACACTAGCTCTGTCAGGAGGAATGGACCAAAATTCACCCAACTTATTATGGGAAGCTTGTGGAAGGCTACCTGAAACATTTGGCCCAAGTTAAACAATTTAAAGGCAATGCTACCAAATACTAATTGAGTGTATGTAAACTTCTGATCCACTGGGAATGTGACAAAAGAAATAAAAGCTGAAATAAATCACTCTACTATTATTCTGACATTTGACATTCATAAAATGAAGTGGTGATCCTACCTGACCTAAGACAGGGAATATTTACTAGGATTAAATGTCAGGAATTGTGATGAATGTATTTGGCTAAGGTGTATGTAAACTTCCGACTTCAACTGTATATGTCTATGCTTACGACAGGTGGATTTTACATCTTGTGGGGGACTTTTCAGTATTCTTGCCATCGTAGTCTTGGTTACTGGGATCATCACAGCCATCGTACTATCCTTTAAATATGTAAGTGCCTCAGTTTGGTCAAAAGTTGAAGTGCATTAATAGTAATATGCATGCATCTTTCACATTTTAATGCACTTTGATTGTCTCTATTTGCACGAATCTGAGAAATGAAGGCCTATACATACAAAATGTCCTGTGTTTTCTTTCACTCACAGGTCCCATGGCTTCATATGCTCTATGCTGCAATTGGAGCTGTCGTTTACACCCTGGTGAGTTKGTTTTTTCTTGAAAAGCCTCAGTATATCAAAGGGAATAGAATGGTGACTTTCTTKATTTCTCTTGAACCAACCTGTATGTATGAAATTAACCATTTTTATTTTGTAGTTTTTAGCATACAACACCCAGCTTCTCATCGGAAACCGCAAGCTTTCCATCAGCCCAGAGGAGTATGTTTTTGGAGCACTTTCACTTTATGTTGATATTGTCCAGATCTTCATTTTCCTCCTGCAACTAGTTGGGGCTTCCACAGATTAAAGGCAGGAGGATGACATACAACCTAGTGTGGATAGATCCTTCTTATATTGTATTTTTTCACCTCAAACTGTTGCTGCTCATACAGGACTGTAAATTATACTTATTTTTTTGTCTTTTAAAGCCATTAACATAACCCTATGAGAGTGCTGCAAACTTTCAATTAAGATTATATATTTATAGTATATTTACTTATTATTCCCAGAATGGATGTTGGTTATGTGATGATTTGGTAAGTTATGAATGCAATATGCATACATGATTGTCTGAATCGCATTTGATTTGACCTACATATGTTTAAAATACATTTCGTTGCCTTTTTCCTTAAACTGTAAGAATGGAAAACATAATTAATGCATTGTCAAAATGGCTCAATAAACTGTCTTTGTATGCATCCATTGGTGGTGTTGTAGTTAAACAAGGCCAGAGGGGGTGTGGTATATGGCCTATACCACGGCTAAGGGCTGTTAGRGTGACGCAACGCAGAGTGCCTGGACAGAGCCCTTAGCCGTGGTGGCCATATATCATAAACCACCAAGGTGCCTTATTTCTATTATAAACTTGTTACCGACGTAATTAGAGCAGTAAAAATATGTTTTAGCATACACGTCTGTCAGCCAATCAGGGCTCGACCCACCCAGTTTATAAAACAAATGACGGTATATTCTAACATCGCTTCCATTTTCCTCAATTGGAAATGTGATAACTGTAGAAAAGTTAACTTRATCAGAATCAATAATTAAAGACAATATCTCAAGGTTCTGTTTGTCATGCAGTTTTTGTGTGAGAAWGCAATTATTGCATGGGGACTTTTTCAACCCAACTGAATCAGGATGGCATAGAGATGGGAAGTAATGAAAAAGGCATGTTCTCTTATACAGATTATTAGTGTGTGAACTTCTCCAATTATGAGCCTACTGAGAATGGGTGATTTCATACACTGTGCCAGTTCACTATGGTCCTTTTCCTTACAAAAAGCACTTCATGTCAAAATGTAACAAACCCTGAAGTATGTTTCAAACATGACAGCATTCCTCCTGAAAGGTAATCAAAAGACTTCTACYTGAATGTTTCTCAAGTGACAGGGCTTATAGTGATGAACAAAGCAAGCTCCTTAGCACATTACCCATAGCAAAGAACGTGTAGAATATGATACGGATTGTTTTCAATGACTTGGTTAGTGGCTCCTTGAGCGATCGAGATATCATATAACCGAGGGACTCCAGTAACCCAATACAGATGTATGCACCCCGAAACTAAGGATTGTCTTTTTGAAATAAGAGCGCAAAGATGGAAAGCGAAACAAGCTTTTTGAAAGTACTTTTATTTATTTTTTCCTCCAATTACTTTAAAAACAATTGCAATAATTAAAAATTATGTCACCAGACCAAGACTATTTATTAGTCATACCTCTGTAATCTGACAAAGACTGGTATCAAAGTTGATAAACCCTATAGAAAAGTGTTAGACATAAAGCACAGATTTATTATCCCCATTGGTGAGCCTAGGGAAGCCTGGAAACTGTTTGTACTTTTGCCTACTRCATTGTCAAGCCAAACTTGGCATGACAAGTCCATAAGCAGTTGGCAAGATAGCAGAAACAGACAGGCACTCAAGCTAATTCTAAGTTATTGCATCTKTAAATCATATTCCACTTCTATAATGTCTTCAAATTATTTATCCCTTATATTATGGTTCTATTTCTTCCCGTGTCATTTTCTYTAACTGAATACTGGTAACTGTCGTAGCCTGGCTTGATTATCTATTATTCTCTTGTTAATCACAGTGGCACTTCAGTGTTGTGCCACTAATGTCTCCTCTGTCTGGTGTGTTGGAGATTAAAATGTAGTTTCCCCGTGTCCTGCATCTGTGTCCAATGGCGATCGATAGCCGCTCAGGGGGTCAGGCGTTTGGGATCACGGGGGAACATGGAGGTCTGGCGGACGTTGTGAAGACCCAGGTAGAGCATGCAGACTCTCTCAAGTCCTGAGGGAAACAATTCACATGCCAGCATTACAGTGCACTTACAATGAGTATATTTAGAGTACCTTGACAACATCTTCCATGCCGAGTATACTTACAATGAGTATATTTAGAGTACCTTGACAACGTCTTTCAGGCCGAGTATATTTAATGAGTATATTTAGAATAGATGTACAATGGATTTCTTTTTGAATATATTTACAATGAGTGCATTTAGATTAGATTGACAATGGTCTTTCTTATTGAGAGGGTATGGGCCAAGGTTTAGAGTCAGTATTTTATTTCTTACCAATGCCACCACCTCCATGTGGGGGAGCTCCGTATCGGAAGGAGTCAATGTAGGACTTGATCTTCTCCAGGTCTGCAGCAACACAAATCATTGTAATATTTGATACTAGCATCACCACTTTACATATTAGCACCAGCCACCAGTGTATTCGTAACACAGTAATAATATGCAGATTCTCTAGCAATCGCTTAAGAGAAGAAAAGAAGCTTGAGTTACTGATTGACCAATATGGCTGCCCTGAATAACAAGGCAGAGTTGTTTCATTACCAATGTTGTGGTGCATGGCCCTCTCAGTGAGCAGCTGGGCATCGTGGATCCTCTGGGCTCCAGAGAGGATCTCCTCTCCTCTCATGAACATGTCGTATGAGTTGGAGTATTTCTGGGAGGAAACAWCAGTCAAGTCATTTACACCTCTGGTATAACATTGCCAATGTCCTGCCACAATGGTGTCATGATCAACCTGGTGAAGTGTGGTGTGTGTATGTCTGTGTTTAGTGACTTGCATACTTTATCGTTGGGGTCAGGCATGGTGTAGAAGGGCCTCACTGCCAGGGGGTACTTGTCCAGCACGTAGAAGTCAGTGTCATACTAACAGAAAGGCAATAAAGAGATGAGTTAGTCTGCTTTGCAGCCTAAAATGCTCAGCACGTACCATCTAGAATAATWTAAAATCTGTTGACAAAGAAACTGAACATAACATACCTTTTCTTTCACCAGACGACCAAGCAGCTTCTCATTGGGAGTGCTATGAAAAACGTTTTAAAAGATCATGTTATTTTCAGTAGGTAAAAAAAAAAAAAAGGCCTTTATTTGCTCTTTACATGTTTTTATTTTTCACATTTTAGTCATGAAGCAGACGCTCTTATCCAGAGCGACTTACAGGAGCAATTAGGGTTAAGTGCCTTGCTTAAGGGCACATTGTCAGATTTTTCACCTGGTCGGCTCTGGGATTCGATTACGATTATTACCATTCGGTTACTGGCCCAATGCTCTTAACCGCTATGCTACTTGCCGACCCATTTTAATGTCTTATGTTGACCTGCTACTGACCTGAGGTCCTCCTCGTCTCCCATCTCCACCCCGGCTTCCCGGAGCATGGCCACACCTTCCGAATACTCCAGCCTAAGAGTGGGCTCCAGGAACTTGAATGGCTCGCTGGGGTACTGCTTCCCCACCGTCTGGATCTCTGTCTGGAACCTGGCCAACACACACGACACAGACACACACACACGTGAAAAAGGTAATTCAGCAACTCTTGGAGGACAGTAGAAGTTGATAAAGTGCCTCTATTGTTAAAAGGAAAACTTTCCCTTAAAACACACAGTCACACAAGCGCAGACACAACTGGGTCACTCAAATAAAATACTAATCTTGGTTAACCCAGAACTAAAGTCTTGCYCAATTGGTCAAATACTCGAMTAAGTTCTGGGTCCATACGTGTTAAGAGAAGAGATCGAATGAGAATCGGAACTGGAACGAAGCGCTCTACCCTCTCTTTGTAAATTACTGGCAAGTCGATGAGCCAAATGTCCCCTCCCCTTCCGAAATTCAAAAGATGCTAACACCTGCGAAATCGGGATTTGTCCAAWGCGCCMGAKTGAAAGCTGCTCGTTATCTCACGCATCCCGTTGTATCATGACAGATCTACGGCACCACTTATGTTTAAGTAGTATGTCCACGAGAGATTACCCAAATACCACCTGCTCCCTCAGCACAGATGCAATGCCATTTCATACCAGGAGATGGRGGTGGAGGCACGCATTTACTTTATATGGGGCTCATCCACTTGCTCAGTTACAGCCCTGAAACAGGCCCTCGAAAGTTTAAACCATACTAACTCACTTTGTTTGCAAATATGTGTTAAAAGTGAATCCCAGCTTACTTGTCTCGGAGTCCTTTGAAYATCTGAACCATGGTGTCGGTGATGGACTCGATCACTTCATGATAGTGGTAGTTGAACGCCAACTCAATATCCAGGCCCACAAACTCTGTCAGATGACGGTGGGTGTTGGAGTCTTCTGCTCTGAACACTGGAACGGAGAACATCTTCAGTTAGTAACAGCGACGTCGTATTTCAGTATGAAGATTAGATCCATCACCCCAGAGATAAACTAGAGGCACCCTATTGCCTTTATAGTGCACTACTTTTGACCAGGGAATAGGGCACCATTTGGTACACAGCCTAGACATGTGAGACTACGGGGGGGGGGGGTCAATACTCCTCTGGTTACATGTGGATCCGGCCAGGTGAGGCCGTGTTGACCTACCTCACAAAGAGACATTGTGCAACCTTACACAAGCCAGTCAGATACWTTATGTTTCCTATTGCTCAACATGAGCCCTATCACAACACCGTCTATGTGTWAAAATGTGTTGTGTTTGCAGTTATCTGCCCAGGTTTAATATTGTGTAAGCCACTGTTTGTTTGTTGACTACATAACTAGACTGACTGGTGTATTCAACCCAATATTCCAAATTAATTCCCATTATTGGATACAGGGGAGATAGGTGAACGGCTTAGAGATGTGGTATTATATATAGATTAATATTATTWTWWWTTTTTTTACTTTATCCAGACAGTTGGAAACAAAGGGGGAGACAGACCAGATGGAACACATAAGTAAGGGTGGACACAGGGATTGAACCCCGGTSTCCGGTGGTGAGTAGCGTACACGTGCCTGGCTAGTAGCATTCCCGRTAGACCATTGGTTCTTCACAAGGTGCTGCCTTACCTGGTCCCACACAGAACACCTTGTCAAAGTCAGCACAGATACACATCTGCTTGTAGAGCTGGGGAGACTGGGCCAGGTAGGCGCTGGTTTTGAAGTAGGACACAGTGAAGACGTTCGCCCCACCCTCACTGGCAGCTAGAGAGGAGAAAGACACCTTTTAGTCAACTATCCCAGGAGAGAAGCAACACATGGCACAAAAATCATCTGTCTGTAGTGAACGGCCTTTTTTCAAGTCGTCTATGTGATGACACCATTTCCTAACAGCGCCATTAACTTATTTACGCACGTGTTAGACGTTCATGTCATATAGTAGATTGTCTGATGTGTTTTCCTTTACAGAAGTGTGGTCACATAGAACATTTTGTACAGGGTACATGTGATGGGTGTTGGCAGAGGTGAATGCGGTTTTTAGATTAGCGCACACTGTTGATCCGCAGCTGCTCTCACKCGAAAAGGCGGCAATTTTAAATGCGTCAATGCCAGGCTGGGTTGAATGCCATTGGCTCCTACCAAAGATGAGGAAGTGAAAGCAACACTTGTTTCACCACAGCTCAGTTTTAAAAAACTATCACATTTGGGGTTGTGGTAGCAAGTACTGTAGTAAACAACACTGTTGTGTTACACATTTCTATGGCTACAAAATGTGACACATGGTCACACATTGTCTATGTGCTCACGCTTGTGAAGTGCAATTGAGAGTCAGCTCATCAAAGAGCACAAATGACCAGGTAGTCAGAGTCGAGCCTGCGCTGCTTTATATGAGCTCAGTGCTGGTACCTGAAATGATTTTGGGGGTCTGGATCTCCACAAAGCCCTTGTTGGTCAGGGTGTCTCTAAAGAGCTGGCACACTCCGGATTGCAGGCGGAAGATGGCCTGGCTGGTCGTTGTCTACCAGAGGAGAAACAAGCAGAAACACACACAATGCCAAAAAAAAGKGAAAAAAAAGCAGTCAATTAAATTCAACTTCCTGAGAGGGAACTTCATGTGTGGTGACGGATTGCTACACAAGACACATAACATAAAACATGTACAGTATAAAGGATTGGAAGCATTCTATGCAATCGCAGGAGATATAAATATACAGTACCAGTCAAATGTTTGGACACACCTACTCATTCAAAGGGTTTTTCGTATTTATTTTTTTACATTGTAGAATAAAAGTGAAGACATCAAAACTATGAAATAACACATATGGAATGTAACCAAAAGGGTGTTAAACAAATCTAAATATATTTGAGATTCTTCAAAGTAGACACCATTTGCATTGATGACAGCTTTGCACACTCTAGGCATTCTCTCAACCAGCTTCACCTGGAATGCTTTTTCAAGTCTTGAAGGAGTTCCCACATATGCTGAGCACTTGGCTGCTTTTCCTTCACTCTGTGGTCCAACTCATCCCAAACCATCTCAATTGGGTTGAGGTCGGGTGATTGTGGAGGCCAGGTCATCTGATGCAGCACTCCTTTCCTCTCCTTCTTCGTCAAATAGCCCTTACACAGCCTGGAGTTGTGTTTTGAGTCATTGTCCTGTTTTAAAACAAATGATAGTCCCACTAGGCGCAAACCAGATGGGATGGCGTATCGCTGCAGAATGCTGTGGTAGCCATGCTGGTTAAGTGGCCCTTGGATTCTAAATAAATCACAGTGTCACCAGCAAAGCACACCCACACCTCTTCCTCCATGCTTCACGGTGGGAACCACACATGCAGAGATCATCCGTTCACCTACTCTGCGGCTCACAAAGCCACGGCGGTTGGAACCAAAAATCTCACATTTGGACTCATCAGACCAAAGGAAAGATTTTCACCGGTCTAATGTCCATTGCTTGTGTTTCTTAGCCCAAGCAAGTCTCTTCTTCTTATTGGTGTCCTTTAGTAGTGGTTTCCATGCAGCAATTCAACCATGAAGGCCTGATTCACACAGTCTCCTCTGAACAGTTGATGTTGAGATGTGTCTGTTACTTGAACTAATTTATTTGGGCTGCAATTTCTGAGACTGGTAACTCTAATGAACTTATCCTCTGCAGCAGAGGTAACTCTGGGTCTTCCTTTCCTGTGGCGGACCTCATGAGAGACAGTTTCATCATAGTGCTTGATGGTTTTTGCGACTGCACTTTTTTCCCCAGATTAAGACATGAAGGTCAGTCAAAGTAATGATGGCCTGTCGTTTATCTTTGCTTATTTGAGCTGTTCTTGCCATAATATGGACTTGGTCTTTTACCAAATAGGGCTATCTTCTGTATACCACCCCTACCTTGTCACAACCCAACTGATTGGTTCAAATGCATTAAGGAAAGAAATTCCAAAAATTCACTTTTAACAAGGCACACCTGTTAATTGAAAAGCATTCCAGGTGACTATGTCGTGAAGCTGGTTGAGAATATGCCAAGAGTGTGCAAACTCGTCATCAAGACAAAGGGTGGCTACTTTGACAAATCAAAAATATATTTGATTTGTTTAACACTTTTTTGGTTAATACATGATTTCATGTGTGTTATTTCATATAGTTATGTCTACTCTATTATTCTACAATGTAGAAAACAGTAAAAAATAAAGAAAACCCCTGGAATGAGTAGGTGTGTTCAAACCTGTATATACAATTGAAGTCGGATGTTTACATACACCTTAGTCAAATACATTTAAACTCAGTTTTTCACAATTCCATACATTTAATCCTAGTAAAAATTCCCTGTCTTAGGTCAGTTAGGATCACCACTTTATTTTAAGAATGTGAAATGTCAGATAATTAGCAGAGAGAATGATTTACTTAAGCTTTTATTTCTTTCATCGCATTCCCAGTGGGTCAGAAGTTTACATACACTCAATTAGTATTTGGTAGCATTGCCTTTAAATTGTTTAACTTGGGTCAAACGTTTCAGGTAGCCTTCCACAAGCTTCCCACAATAAGTTGGGTGAATTTTGGCCCATTCCTCCTGACAGAGCTTGTGTAACTGGGTCAGGTTTGTAGGCCTCCTTGCTCGCTCACACTTTTTCAGTTCTGCCCACAATATTTCTATAGGATTGAGGTCAAGGCTTTGCGATGGCCACTCCAATACCTGACTTTGTTGTCCTTAAGCCATTTCGCCACAACTTTGGAAGTATGCTTGGGTCATTGTCCATTTGGAAGACCCATTTGCGACCAAGCTTTAACTTCCTGACTGATGTCTTGAGATGTTGCTTCAATATATCCACATGATTTTCCTCCCTCATGATGCCATCTATTTTGTGAATGCACCAGTCCTCCTGCAGAAAAGCACCCCCACAACATGATGCTGACACCCCCGTGCTTCACGGTTGGGATGGTGTTCTTCGGCTTGCAAGCCTCCCCTTTTTCTCCAAACATAACGATTGGTCATTATGGCCAAACAGTTCTATTTTTCTTTCATCAGACCAGAGGACATTTCTCCAAAAAGTATGATCTTTGTCCCCATGTGCAGTTGCAAACCGTAGTCTGGCTTTTTTTAATGGCGGTTTTGGAGCAGTGGCTTCCTTCTTTGCTGAGCGGCCTTTCAGATTATGTCGATATAGGACTCATTTTACTGTGGTTAAAGATACTTTTATACCRGTTTCCTCCAGCATCTTCACAAAGTCCTTTGCTGTTGTTCTGGGACTGATTTGCACTTTTCGCACCAAAGTACGTTCATCTCTAGGAGACAGAACACGTCTCCTTCCTGAGTGGTATGATGACTGCYTGGTCTCATGGTGTTTATACTTGCGTTCTATTGTTTGTACAGATGAACATGGTACCTTCAGGCGTTTGGAAATTGCTTCCACGGATGAACCAGACTTGTGGAGGTCTACAATWTTTTTTCTGAGGTCTTGGCTGATTTCCCCATGATGTCAAGCAAAGAGGCACTGAGTTTGAAGGTAGGCCTTGAAATACATCCACAGGTACACCTCCAATTGACTCAAATTATGTCAATTAGCCTATCAGAAGCTTCTAAAGCCATGACATCATTTCAGGAATTTCCAAGCTGTTTAAAGGCACAGTCAACGTATACCATGACTACAACAACACTGCTSGRGTTGCAAAATAAATTTAGGAATATATGTTATTAAATTATTGCACCCACACTGCCAACGAGCGTCTGCGTTGCCAAGGGCTAAAATAGAAGTAATTGCTATTTCTGACGCAGATCGCGCTGCAAGTCTGCCTCTCCCATCTCCTCATTGGTTTATAGAAGCAGGTACCCACGTGCCATCTCCTCATTGGTTATGCCCACGTGGGTGATTGAAAGACGAACTGTTTTGCCGGTTGTCGTGGTAATACTATGAAAGTGTAGATGCCAATCACCATATAAGTTCAAAGATGAAAATGCCTGGAAGGAGGAGAGATGACTAAAAATGATTTGGTTGACCGTTTTATGTGTGGATTAATTGTCGGAGTAGAGGACCTTGTGCATTTCAGGTAAAATAACAACTCAATGTCTATATCCCAGGACAAATTAGCTAGCAACAGCAAGCTAGCTAAATAGGACAAATTAGCTAGCAAGTGCAAGTGCAAGCTAACTAGCTAAATTGCCATACATGTTTAATGCTTTTCGACCTGTCCCCAAATTAATGTCATTGGTTCAGAGTTTGTTTTGATATTTTATATTAACCTGCGTGTCGTGATCGCGTTTGGTGTAGGGGGACAAAATACATTTGTGCACGATGGCGCACGCGCGCAGCCACTTTGGGTTCCGTGTTAGTGTATGTAAACTTCTGACCGACTGGAATTGTGATACAGTGAATAAGTGAAATAAATCTGTCTGTAAACAATTGTTGGACAAATTACTTGTTTCTAGAAAAGTAGATGTCCTAACCGACACCAGTCTCAACATTAACAGTGAAGAGGCGACTCCAGGATGCTGGCCTTCTAGGCAGAGTTTCTCTGTCCAGTGTCTGTGTTATTTTGCCCATCTTATTCTTTTCTTTTTATTGTCCAGTCTGAGATATGGCTTTTTCTTTGCAAATCTGCCTGGAAGTCCAGCATCCCGGAGTCGCCTCTTCACTGTTGACGRTGAGACTGGTGTTTTGCAGGTACTATTTAATGAAGCTYCCAGTTGAGCACTTGTGAGGCGTCTGTTTCTCAAACTAGACACTCTAATGTACTTGTCCTCTTGCTCAGTTGTGCACCGGGGCCTCCCACTCCTCTTTCTATTCTGGTTTGAGCCAGTTTGCGCTGTTCTGTGAAGGGAGTAGTACACAGCGTTGTACGAGATTTCAGTTTCTTGGCAATTTCTCGCATGGAATGGCCTTCATTTCTCAGAACAAGAATAAAAACTGACGAGTTTCAGGAGAAAGTTCTTTGTTTCTAGCCATTTTGAGCCTGTAATCAAACCCCAAAATTGCTGATGCTCCAGATACTCAACTAGTCTAAAGGCCAGTTTTATTGCTGCTTTAATCAGAACAACAGTTTATCTGTGCTAACATAATTGCAGAAGGGTTATCTAATGATCAATTAGCCTTTTAAAATGATAAACTTGGATTAGCTAACACAACGTGCCATTGGAACACAGGAGTGATGGATGCTGATAATTGGCCTCTGAACACCTATGTAGATATTCCATAAAAAATGTGCAGTTTTCAGCTACAATAGTCATTTACAACGTCAACAATGTCTACACTGTATTTCCGATCAATTTGATGTCATTTTAAATGGACAAAAAAATAGCTTCTCTTTCAAAAACAAGGACATTTCTATGTGACCCCAAACTTTTGAACGGTAATGTATATAAATACAATAAAGAGAAACTGAGCAGTTTGATGTTGGCACAAAACTAGAAGGTCCTCCACCAACAAACACCATTTTTCAAAAGGTWGCAAATCAATGGAACACTGATTTTAAACTTTGAAGTTTCAGAGTGGGATGCAGTCGTTGCAGCTTCTATGATATGAAGACTGACGTACAGCATATAAAAGGTTCCTCTGAACAAAAATGTGTGGAGTAGATAATGACCCACACACAGAGATATTACACGATGCCAAAAAAAAAAGAGTGAACAGACAACACTGCTTGCGTCACATCTTGCCTTGTACAGTCTCGACACCTTTCATTTCGTAAGAGGGAGTGGAGACAGGGTGCATTTCACATTAATCTAAGCCTTTAGAAAATAAACATGAGATAAAGAGCTCTATCTTATTTTCAAAACCTAACATTGGCAATTCATTCTAGTTGTATACAGAGGTCAACTTAGTGGCGTAGAAAATAACCCAGTCATCAAAATGACTCGTGATGAGGCACGTCAATAGCTGCGTATTACACATAACGTCTGGGAACGAGCAGAGGAACAGCCAAAACCCCAAACCTCATGACTGTAAGGCTACTAAGAGCCAATAGGAGTGTTCTTCTCAGTTCTCAGTTGATCAGATTACTAATTTCCTAATATGACTGGTGTTATTACTGAGAATTTATTCAACCAGTTCTATCTGGTTTCATCTCTGGTTTTAGTCATCTACACAAAGAGTTTAATACAAAAAGCTCTGAGCGTCCTGATTGAAAGCTGAAGGCTCACATTTCTATCTTTTAAACATTCCCAAATGCCTGAACGGGAGTTTTCGGACTCTCTCATTGTCAGAGAATGAATCTGCAGACAACAACTCTGGTCCATTCTGGCCCCGGTTGAAATGGTAAACCGATATGTAGCCTATAGTTGACTGTGGTTGGAATATAACTCCTGCTTTGATGAATAACTGCCACTTCTGGATAACACTAGATGAAATTGCTAAGCAGATACACCTAGTGAGCAAACCAAACTGACATGAAAGCCTGATTAGAAACAGACTTATACAAATAAGTTACATAATTCCTGTGCAAAAAACACTTCTCTCTACTGTGAGTTGGGAGGAGGGGTCTGTTATCTTTCTATGTCCTCACACCAGGGTGGGAGGTATAAAAGAGAGTGAGAGCGAAATAACTCGTGCGTCACTCTCGTTGACATGCAAGCTCTCAAAACAATCGTGCCTAACAGCCCATAGCTTGTGGTTTTGGTCACACGCCACCACCACCACTCATATTGTGCCTGACGGATAGTACCGTATTTCCCTAGAGAGTATCAACCATTTATTTTCAACAAAATGGCTGGCCTGTAGGGAAGTTATTTGTGAAATAATTATTTKATTTTCACTGAAACGGTTCTTGGTTGGTAGGTGCCTTTTCATTATGGTTGCCCTTTATTGTRGACTGGGGTTAGGGATAGGGGTCTGTCTGTGTGAAACCCTGTTTATGGGTTTACCCTTCATTTAAGTGTGGTTGTGATAACAGGCCCAAGTCCTCAAGCTCAAAGAGATATTTTGTAGAAACAGGTGTTGTGACAAAGCCAGGGTGAGGCGAGCGGTAGGGCTGTTTTCCTGCTGCCACATCACTAGTGTGGGTACGCCTCAGAACAGAACAATGAGGCCTCTAGCACAGTCTGGTTTAGAACCCCTCTCCTAAAACCTCTGAACCCATGCAGTTCTATACTCCACTCTACCAGCAGGCTAACTCATGGGCCTGCAAAGTGGGAAAGATACCACGATTCTGTCATTTTTCATCTCATCGTCACAATATTTTGTTGATACGAATGTAGCGTCTTCAAAACCCAATTTGAATCTAGAATAACTCATTATGTTTTTGTGTCATTCATTTGTCATGGAAGAATGTAACACTGGTTGAAGTGTGATAGTGTCGTAGAACTTACCCTGAGATCAATGACTCGGTTGTCCAGTCTGGTGTCCTGGTTGACCGTCGCTCTTCCATCCTGAGTAAACGCATAACGCCAACATCATTTGACCACATTACAWAACATTTCAAGTATTAAAACACATCTGAAGTATATGGGAACAAACTATTGGACGTGTGAAAACACAGTAGGACATTGAAATATAATGTGTGACATGATCCATGTGTTCTAATGTTTGTTTATTTCCCCCCCGGAAATGAATCACTATCCTGTTCCATTTTTAAACCTTATAAACCAGTTTTTTTATTTTTTATTATAAACTAATAAAACCAATTTACAATCCAATAAAACAGTAAGAGAGCACCGAAGCTCCTAAATGTTACATCACAGGATGTCAAAGGTTGTCAGGCTTTACTGGAGCTCATGGCGTTAAAACAGGCTGTGAACAAGCTCCACACATCCAGCTCATATTGAGTCAGAACATGAAGACGGAGACACAGACCGAGCCCAGTCCAGAGCCTCCTCCCCAACGGTAGTTCCTGTAACTGACAGACAGACTCCCCACAGACACAACTGCCATTGGGGTTGGCATACTGCATAAACACTGACACACTTCAGCTGTCTCTGAATCACACTGGAGAGTAGACCCTTAATACAGACACTGACTGAAAACATGGCTCCCGAGTGGCACAGCGGTCTAAGGCACTACATCTCAGTGCTAGAGACGTCACTACAGACCCTGGTTCGATTCCACGCTGTATCACAACCGGACGTGATTGGGAGTCCCATAGAGGGGCGCACAATTGGCCCAGAGTCATCCGGGTTAGGGTTTGACCGGGGTAGGCCGTCATTGTAAATAAGGATTTGTTCTTAACTGACTTGCCTAGTTAAAGAAAGGTTCAATCAAATAAATGGCAGTATAGAACCAATAATATTCAAAAACAACAGTGGAAGGCCTTGAGGGTGTGTATGTATTTTTCACCCAGCATCAGGACAGAGGAAGTTCTCTGGATGAAATGAGTTTGACCTTTGATCAGCTAAGAAGAGCTACCTGCGCGAGGCCCAAGAGCCCTGGCCCTCATCCTCACCTCATCCCCCTCTCCTTCCGGCCTCACGCAATCCTCCAGCTGCAGGGGCAGACGAGGCTCGGCCTGGCTGATGACAAAAATCTGAAACGGGAAAAGGTGAGATTTTTCTTTAGAAGGTTTGGTTCAACTAGATTCGCAGTTAGAATGTCGCTCTAAACTCACAGTACTTTCCAGGTTCAACTGCTAGGCGGAACGGAAAGTACCACAATTCCAAAAAGAGAAAGCAGTCAAAAACCGTCGCAGACTGATATCTTTGAACCAGTAGCTCCTCTGATTCACGGCTGTCCTCCCTCCGTGTGCATGTCTGTTGGTCTGTTTGTCTGTGGTGTGGTCAGACAGAGCAGAAGACAGACGTACCRTCTCTATGTGCAACTCCACATCCTGCTGAGAGCAGCTCTCGATCGTCTGCTCCACCTTCTTCACCACCGCCTCCACGTCCACGATGCTCTCCTTGTTGATGCTGCAGCGGGGGGGGGGAGGGTGGGGGGGGGGGGGGTGGGGGGGGGGGGGGGGGGGGGGGGGGGGGGGGGGGTAAAGAGGCACCGCCGTTATCAGTCTACACAGATCAATTGAAGTCAAACGAGTGGGAGTCTAGCTGAGTACTGAAAGTTTCCATTCAAAACCCTGATTCATAGTCACAGGAGCTTTTCATGATCTGAAAGAATTGGTGGTGGTGGGGGGGGGGGGGGGGGGGGGGTGTTGAGCAGTTGGTAACCACGATATAAAGAAACAAAATCAAAAATGGTGGCTACATAAATTCACCTTGATGCTACTCTTCTGAGGCAAAATGTCACAGGATAATGTGTTTTGATCCACGGTTACCATGGTGTCAGACATTCCTATTCTCTTTTCACTTAATCATCCGATTGCGACAACGTGCAAACACATAAATCACAGCTATGAACTACAGTAAAACATCAGTGGCCATACAACAATAAGACAGAGGTTAAACAACCCTTTGAAAGACATGCTGAGTCTCAAAGCAGGCCACTGCTATCCTATCCCACTGTCCAAGCCCCCAGGAGAGCCTCATAGAAATAGAAGAACTGTCAATACCAACTGTCACATAGCACAGTGCCAGATGGAGCAAGCCCGGTGTGATCCTTCACCTCTTTCATTAAACAGTAATGAGAGACAGGAGCGTTGTGAATGGTGAACCCAGTCAGTCCACTGCAGCTGCCTCAGTCAGACATTTCACACTATGGGGGGGGGGGGGGGGGAAATCAGCTAGACAAATAAAAAGCCCACATTAATAACCTCCTCCCTCTAACACCTGGCCAGCCTGCCCAGGGACAATGAACACTGCCCATCAACTAATATGAGTAAGTCATACAAGTAAGACTTTTGATTACCTAGACTAGTGCCATGTCCATGGGGTGTACTTGTACATCAAGATGACTCACACCACAGGAACAGGAGATCCTATGGTCCGCTCTGGCTCAAACAAGGCAACTGACTAGGCTGTGTCTTATATAAAGATATGTGAAACCTTTCAATCTATTGTGTAATACTATGTTCTAGTAAGAGAAAGTTAACCAAGATACTTTGATGCAGAGGATACCCTAACCCTAATTTAACTCGGCATGAGGAAGTGGAAATATTATGTGACACAAGCATTACACACTCTTCCCTATAGGTCACCACTGGCCTGGCTTAACCTCTTGATGATTACGAAAGGACCCATGTGACCCAGAAGCTTACTCTGCTTCCCCAGAATTCAATCAACATGGACATGTCCAACAGCTAGATTTGATTAACCGTTTAAGGCCAATAGTTGTGATTTTTTTTTAAATTGTTGGGAAAAGTACAATATGCATTGTGTGGATTGATAAGATTCGGGAGCAGGATGTTTAGATCTCTGCGGAAGCTGCAGGCCTCAACCCGATCTGTATCTCAAATGGCACCCTTTTGTGGGATTCTGAGGGACTTTGCAATTAATTGCAATTCATCTGATCACTCTTCATAACATTCTGGAGTATATGCAAATTGCCATCATACAAACTGAGGCASCAGACTTTGTGAAAATTAATATTTGTGTKATTCTCAAAACTTTTGGCCACGACTATAGTAATCCACCATAAAGTTGGTTTCCAACCACCATATAAAGTCCAAAGAAGAAAGAAAGAAGCCTGAGGAAGGAGGAGAGATGACGAGAAAGGAATATGGTTTACCATTTATCTGTGGATTAATTGTCTGAGTAGAGGACCTTGTGTATTTCAGGCATAATAACAACCAAATGTTTATATCCCAGGACAAATCAGCTAGCTAGCTAAATTGTCATACATGTTTAATGCTTTTCGACCTGTTCCCAAATTAATATAATTGGTTCAAAGTTTGTTTTGATATTTCAACCTGCTTGTCCTGATCATGTCCGGTTTGGTCAGCATGTAAGCTAGAAGGGTAAATAACAAAATAGTAGGGCTACACCGTACCGGTTGAACATGTCACAATAATTAAAACAAAGATGCCAAGAAAAATAGTGTTAGAGCCTACAGTTATCATTACCGCAAGTCACCCGCATGAAACATGTGKTAAGGGACTTGAAATCATGTGGAATACTCTCAGAATGCGGTGTGGTTCGACGATAACGGTGACATTTTTCAAAGGCAGAGATGAGTGGCTGAGACTGAGACGCGCCGACAGTGGACGCATCATTTCAGGTTACAAGTGATTGAATTGTCATTCAATAAACTTTTGGGTGTTTTGTTAGTTTGCAGTGATTGTTAGGCAATCAGATGAAAACAGCATGAGTGGTTACGTTAATGCCACATTAAAAGTTAATACTTTTAAAATGGTAAACGAACTTTCAGACCCATAGAGATCCTATTATATTAATAGGGATTCTACATGTAATTCTATGTTTCTGCTCCCCCAAAAACTCCAAATTGGAGGACCCAAGAGTGATTAATGATGCTCAGGCCCTTCCCATCTGATCTACTGTATTTACTCTGTTATCTGGGCAGGAATGGCTCCATTAAACACTACTGTATCCCATCTGAAAGTGGCCGCTTTTGTCATGAGGTGAAAAATGATTGATTCCTTCAGAATGTGTGAAAATGGATTGGGCCCATTAGGAGCCAGCTTTTCCCACCATTGTTTGTCGGGGGCCTACAGGAAATTCAGTCTAGTACTCACTTGGCGGCAAACTTGACCATCTGCTTGCTGGCACGCTCCCCCACGGCGACCAGGGCCTGCACGTTAAACTGCTGCTGACGCAGGACCAAGAAGCACTGCTTCCCTAAAACGATGACAACAATACAATAGGCATCAGCAGGGGCCCTCTCATTTGGGCTAGCAACTCCTAACGCACTTGTCAAAACAGATGCCACGGTGGTTCTATACAATGCCATGTCACTCTCTCAGGCCAACAGGTCATACCTGTTTCAGATTCCACCTCTCACCCATTAAAACGCTTTTCACAGCATTTCCAGGTAACTGTCAGAACCGTGAACGGACGACCCTTTGAAGAAAGGTGTATGGAAGGAGGCTGAGAGCTAATTCCCAACCAAACACCTTGAGACTGTAAACCAGGTTGGTCAACCATCAGACACCACCCAAGTGCTTTAATGTGGTTTCCTCTGTTCATTGACTAGGGGGGGGGGGGGGGGGGGGTGCTGCAATCCCCAAGAAACAGTCACTTCATCCCAGTGTAAATCAGGATGTTATTCTGCTCTTAAGGACATCCTTCACAGTGGAGCTGAATGAAGGTTGAGGAAAATGGATTTTGACACGGAAGTTGTCCTGGAAGGAAGCCGTCACGATATCATCATAACACGATGGTTTATTTATTAGCATATTGTTAGCACAGTTGTGTACGTGCTGGATGTTTCTAATAATTTTGGATGGAATCCGACAGTTCGCCAAGGCTCAATGAGTTCATTGTATTATAGCCTCAAGCTCTGACAAGTTTGGAAAATAACAATTTAACCCAAATTTGAAGTTCCATTTAAATAACTGAGCTAAGGTTGGAGTTTTCAAACTTTTCAAAAAGAAACTTGCATGTGCTTGTGTAATGAATCTATAATAGCAAAAACATTGCACTCCACAACCCCCATCCCCTATGTCCCACATCACCCGCAAATAAGGTAAAAACCTCAAGTCTGGTGCCATACTGTGATTTTCCAAGATTGTGCACAATTCTTTTAGCTTTTTGACCTTCCATATTTGCCAACCTGAGGAGAGTTGACTGAAAAAAACAAAGCTCTTCTCTGAATAGTGACTATTTGGCCCAAGGACAGTTGGTAATCTTTTTGGTAAACCCCAAGGTTCAGTTACGGCGCCATTTAGATTAGAAGGCTGTGTCCTGAGGACTAAAAGGAAAATATGATTGGGAGCTGGACAAAGATGGAGAATCTCACCTTTAGCTCTGCTGGTGTGAATCCGGGCGCGCACCCAGATCAGCTGGCCAGCCTTCTCAGGTGTCAGCTCCTGGACACGCACCAACCCTCTGTCTGGCTCACACGGGAAGAAAAGTGTGCCTTTCAAGAAAACTTCAAAGACCATATACCTCCTTCCCCCTTCTGCCCACACACACAGTCACACAAAGAAGCTCATGGGTTGTTCCACCAATTCGGTGCCTTTTGAGAAGTGTAACTTAGTTGTTGTTTTTTAAGTCAAAGTCATAAAAAGCACATATTCAACTTCACAAAAAACTAGTTTTTCCATCTCAAGTGGTTAAATAAAAAAATTACTATAGTAYGCCTAAGTGCCAAATAAAGTAACGGCCATAAATACCCTCTTGACAGGGGGAATGGAAACGTGTTGTGTGTTACAAGGAGGAGCAATTGAATGTAGTTTTCCACCACAAAACTGAAGAAAAAAAGAGTAGAACCAGTTCACCTGCTTTTACACMGTGATTTGACGATTAGATGTTCAATGTTCCTTTTGAAAAACATATTTGAAAAGGAATAGTTTCACCATATTAAAACGAGAGTTCAGTTCACGTAACAGGGTGACCTTAAAATGAGGGACAGATGTAAATGAATCACATAAAAATAAAAAAAACATCTTTAGAAATGAGTGTCAAAGCAACAAAATAACAAGGGCTTTYCAATGATGGTGAAACTTGAAGACATTTTGGGATGAAGGGATTACTTTAGCAAAGCCTTTATTCATATAAAAAAATGTGATCGATTAAATTATCCGTGGTCTATATTAAAAGGGCACCTAATTTAATATAACAGGCTTTTAAATGCAATATCGGTGTGCAATTTCTCCTTAAAATATCAAAGGGACGCAAAAGGCACTCTATTCATGGAAAGACACTCATATTACAAGGAGAGCAGAAGTCATAAATATGAAACACTCTGCGGCCCTGCGTAGAAGTCACCCCATTCTCTGTCTTATGACAAATGGACTCCACTTTGCCCTGTGTCACTGATGCATGCTTAACTTTACATGCACCCCGATGGCAGTGAGCCACCCATTTGGTTGAACCTGATTCCACCCACATGTAAGGCAGGCTGTCTCGCGCCATCTTTCCTCATCCATCTTTCCTCATTCAGGTGGGAAGGCAACTTTGTTGTATGCCATTGGAGCTGAAAGAGCAGGCAGACAGGTGGACGACCCATCTGTCACATTGATCTGGGAGTTATGGCACGCCACAATCATCTTTGATATCTACGCCGTCTTTACTACTGCCACTACTGGCGCCATGTCACTGAGTCACTCCGATATGATCACGTTATCTATATTACTTAACAGTGGGGGCTGTCGAAAAATGGGGATATCCTCTGTAAATAATATGTTGGAACAAAGAAGAGAGGAGTTAGTTGTTGACTGTACTACTGACCCAGTTTCTGCTGGGACTGTACCATCGGAGGGACACCGTACCGATCCTTGGCAAAATCCTGATGAATAAGAGAAGAGTTTATCTGCTAAGCATTCGAATACAGTAGCTTTATAGGAAACATCACTAGAGGTGCATACATTTTGATTTTCATTTGGTATTGCGCCATATAGAAAAGGTGTAAATAAATACTTAATATCTGAAGCTAATTGAAACATGGAAGAATTGATCCTCGAGGATACTTACATCATCATCTGTGCTTTGTTGGTCAGCAGACTGAAAAGAAGAGGCAAATCAATACAGTGGGACATAGGCCTAACATTGCATTTAAATAATGGTAAACTGCCTTGTATTGGGAACAGCAAGTGGACTGATTATCTGTGCAACGACTTCTTGGCGACCTTCATGCAAAATCMCCATACTATGAAAGTTAGCATTAACGGTTAGGCTACCATTTKATTTCCCTTGCAAATTGATGTCTACGGTATTGGCTGGTGGAATAGAGGGAGAATGAGTGGAATGGCCATGGAAGTGGATGGATGCTTTCGCAGTTTCTAAGATTCAAGGGAGAACGTATTCCATCTGAAATATAGGTTACTTTAAGTGTTTCTAAGATATTTTTCAGCAGCGGTGGTTGACACCATCTGAAATAACTGATGCGTGCCACTGCACTGTAGGGAGATGAGGAGCAAGCGGTGGCTYTGCACTCATGGGTCTTACTTGTGCAACTGCTCACCCTGTTTGCAACTAATATAAGTTGTAACTATGATCTTAAAAGGGTAGGTAGCATAAACGTAACCACATAACATACGGATTTGCATTAGTATACGCATCAAAAGTCGCAATGCAAAGTTACACCTCACTTTTACATTTTTTGAGTTATTACATAAAAACGATCCAAATTCAGAAGAAATGCCGAYAAATGCTGTTCCGGGGGAGGTGATGTAATATGGACCCGGCAAGCCAGCCTATTCCCTATYATGTAAACTCCAACAGAAATGTATAACTTCAAATTAAACCAAATCACTTGCACTCATGACTAGTCGATTCAATTTTATTTTCAGACAACTTACAAGCAAATACCTTATTAAATGTGTTGTTACAAATCAACTTGCAAGGTTGCTAGCCAACTAGCCTGCTAACGTTAGCCCTACTAGCCTGCTAATGTTAGCACTACCAGGCTGCTTACATTACATTAGCAACTTGCTGACTCATGTAGTGCTATCAACTGCTAGCTTACAGACACATTCAAGAAATTACACCATCTAACCAGTTATCAAAGAATATTAGCTATATGCAGTTGTCTTAGCCAGCAAGCTAGCCAGCCTGCTAACATTATCTATTTTGCCAACTAGCTATTAGCCTAGCCAGCCAAGCCTCACGATTATGGTCAGAACGCTAGAGCCCAATTACTGGAGACCAGGTAGAACACAGCTAACACAACTAAAACAAAACCAAAGCTCAAAGCAAAGAGAAAGCAGAGACTTACAGATTGATAGCTGGGGCCACCTGAAGGGAAACATTTTAAAAGTGTGCAGGCTGAGTTAACTACCAAAGCCAGGGGGAGGCGGGCGGTTCACAGGCCTGATGGAGAGTCAGGGAAATACCAAATAGATTCCAGATGTCCGTCAGATGTCGCGCTAGCACTAAGCCAAGGTGGGAAAAGTTACAAAACTCCCATAGCCTACTTCACAGACAACATGCCGAAAAGTTCACATAACAAAAAGGAGAACAGACGAGGTACAACAAATTTAGAGCAAGCAATGATTTTCTCTTTTGTTTTGAGCCCACGGGAAGAAGGCACCAGAGCCTGTCGTGCTAACGGGTTCCCACTAGATAACCAGCAAAAAAGTCTGAGGAGCATGCTGCATGGCCAGACGTGCCCAATCTGCTTCTTGTTTACATTACACTTCCTGTTATTGATGGATTGTAGCTCACGACCACCAACACTTGGTCTGGAATTAAATGACATGCTATCATGACTAGTGGCTAACGTTAGCCAGCTTGAGCTAACTACTGAGGGCCATTCCCCCCAGAAATGTCCGGGAACTTGCAGGRGCCTTGGTGGAAGAGTGGGGTAACATCTCACAGCAAGAACTGGCAAATCTGGTGCAGTCCATGAGGAGGAGATGCACTGCAGTATACAATGCAGCTGGTGACCACACCAGATGCTGACTGTTACTTTTGATTTTGACCCCCCCTTTGTTCAGGGACACATTATTCCATTTCTGTTAGTCACATGTCTGTGGAACTTGTTCAGTTTATGTCTCAGTTGTTGAATCTTGTTATGTTTATACAAATTAAGTTTGCTGAAAATAAACGCAGTTGACAGTGAGAGGACGTGTCTTTTTTTTGCTGAGATATATATATATATACATACATTTACATTGACCTCCCCCCCTTGTACACTGCTGCTACTCACCGTTTGTTTGTTACATATGCATAGTCACTTCGCCCCCACCTACATGTACAGATTACAGATTATAACTAGCCTGTACCCCTGCACATTGACTCGGTACCGGTGCTCCTTGTATATAGCCTCGTTATTCTTATTGTGTCACTTTTTATTATTACTTTTTATTTTAGCCTACTTGGTAAATATTTTCTTCTTCTTGAACTGCACTGTTGGTAAAAAGGGCTTGTATGTAAAGCATTTCACGGTAAAGACTACACTTGTTGTATTCGGCACATGTGGCAAATAGAAAATAGTAACAAAGAAAACCCTTGATTGAGTAGGTGTGTCCAAAATGGCGGCAACGATTTAGCAGCGGCGGGGCACAACTGCTAAATTAATTTAGGGGAAACACTGCTACTTCATGAAAGCATCTGAACTGAGATTGTCCCTAATGAGAGAATGACCCTGTCAACTGGGTTAGGGCAGGGATGTCCTTGTCCCATCGTGCTCTAGCGACTCCTGTGSCGGGCCGGGCGCATGCACGCTGACACGGTCGCCAGGGGTACGGCGTTTCCTCCGACACATTGGTGTGGCTGGCTTCCGGGTTAAGCAGGCATTGTGTCAAGGAAGCAGTGCGGCTTGGCTGGGTCGTGTTTCGGAGGACGCACGGCTCTCGACCTTCGCCTCTCCCGAATCCGTACGGGAGTTGCAGCGATGGGACAAGATTGTAACTACCAATTGGATACCACGAACTTGGGTAGAAAAAGGGGTAAAAATACAACATAAACACAGTTTAACTTTCTCCCACTTGCTTACGATGCAACACTGATACRCGACTTAAGAAAATGGCTCTTTGTTTGAGTGGACAAAAACAAACGAACGACAGGAATCGCAAAACAATGGACACCCCCCCCCTGCCCCGCCCGATTGTGTCACGTCAATAGCACTGAGGGGCAGAGAGGCATACAAAACCCACTGACCAGTTTGGCCTGCTTCTCAGCCTTCTTAGCCGCTTTCTCCGCTTCCTTCTGCTGTTTCTTCAGGCCTTTCTTCGACGGGGCRTGGTCCGCCTCCTCCACGACCCTGCAACAGGAAGTCCAGACCAATGCAAAACATAAGTCAACTAGCTACCTACATTTTTGGGGGCTTCCTGTAGGAAGTTTTTGACCGGTGGGAAAATGTATTCCAGCCATCACCACCACCTCTGAATGTGGCTAATGACACAGGTTGATGAGCCATGTTTCTGTCCAGGCTAACAATAAACACAGCTACTGGGGGAAAAATGGATCACTTCAAATTCTAGGTCAATATGATTCATACGGACTACAAGGGTGTCTAGCCTTTGTTATGACTACAGTAAGCACCAAGGAGCGGTAGGCATAGGCGATTTGTCTCCAGACTGAGATCAAAGATTCCATGAAAAATAAGAACTTTGCACTTCCTCAATAACATTACTGCGCATGTTGCACATCCACAGCAGGTATTTTTCTCATCCACAACCTGTGATCGTGTCGGGTTGTGTCATTGTACTCCCTGACAGCAAACGTCTACAGGAAATAACACTGATCAAAAAGGAGAACGGTGACATAAATAGCAATATAAACAACAATCACAACAGCAACAGATGGCGTTAAGCAATGACTTCAAAAGAAGGACCTGCCAGTGTTTTTACAATGTTTTCCCTTCCACTTGTTTCCTGTCACAAAGGACATCATAATAGGCATTAGGCAAAGGCAATCCTACACCAAAACTCAAAATTCTTGATGTTGAATCTTGAACATTTTCAAACAATACCATCCTTATCTCCTGTAATACTATAAAAGCAACCCCTGGGAACCATACGAGTATGTCAACAGTCAGGATGAGTGAGGGCAATTAAGCACATTTACACCTATATACATATCCAGAGGCATTAACACACAATGAGGAGAGGAGAAAATGGTGGTAAGACCCCCCTGACTAGGCTGCAACTGATTTAATGGCATCTAGCATCACTGATAACATAGGCCGTTTTCACAATGACGATAGAAAAGGGACATTTGAGAGGTCCTGGAAAAGGCATTGATGCCGTTTGTGTAAACTTGCGAAATGATCACGCTGCAAGTGCTAGAACAGATGTCGCGTTGGGCCATGTTTTTGAAACAGCTGAAACGTATAGCCATTTTCKTTATATTTGAGACTTGTTTAATTGAGGTTTTACCTGAAATTACACTAACAGTCTATTACATTATGAAATTTGCACAGTAGCTGCCGCCTGCCAGCTGCACTGAGCCACCGAAAACCATTTCCGCCACCATTTCTTTAAAAACATGTTGATACGATCTTAAAATGTTGACATAAGCAAGTCAACATTGAGAAAAGGAAGTCAAACAACGAAAGTCAAAAATGTTGAGATATTCTACTATGTTTTTCATTTGTGATTTCAGAGTTGGCACCACAGGTACCAGAGTGGTGGGGGGGACATCGTTTTCCTGAGGACCAGAGTTTCTCCTGATCTGGTAGGCTAACCTAACCAGGTAAAACTCCAGGTATGACATAGTAATAATTCAGCAGTTGCAACAACAACCCCACATTTTTTTTATATAAACTATGATGGGACTTATAATTAGGTAATATGGAAAATTAAAAAAAACATATGGAGAAACTCCTGGCCCTAGGGAGGATGAAAACATAAAAATCCTGTCAAACAAATCCTGAGGCGAATAAGTCTAAAAAAACAGTACTTTGTCCTTCTTTTCAATGGTTTTCTGGCAATATMTTTTATTAAACCAAATCAAAATTGCCGGGGCAAATGGCAGCTCGCCACACGTTTGCCGGCGGCCCTGCTGTGCTGATCCCTGCAACGTGGATAGATGGAAATCGCCACACAATGATGCAAATTAAGAAACAACCTATACGACCTATATGTATGTTCTTTTTGGGTGGCGGGAATGGGCTTCCATGTACAGTGCATTCGAAAAGTATTCAGACCCATTGGCTTTTTCCACATTTTGTTACGTTACAGCCTTTTTCTAAAATGTATTAAATCGTTTTTCCCCCCTCATCTACACACAATACCTCYTAATGAAAAAGCAAAAACAGGTTTTTAGAAATTGTTGCTCTCAAGCTCRGTCAGTTTGGATGGGGAGRGWRGCTGCACAGCTATTTTCAGGTCTCTCAAGAGATGTTCGATCGGGTTCAAGTCCAGGCTCTGGCTGTGCCACTCAAGGACATTCAGAGACTTGTCCCGAAGCCACTCCTGCATTGTCTTGGCTGCGTGCTTTGGGTTATTGTCCTGTTGGAAGGTGAACCTTCACCCCAGTCTGAAGTCCTGAGCGCTCTGCAGCAGGTTTTCATCAAGGGCCTCTATGTACTTTGCCTCAACCCCGACTAGTCTCCCAGTCCCTGCTGCTGAAAAACATCCCCACAGCATGATGCTGCCACCACCATGCTTCACCGTAGGGATGGTGCCAGGTTTCCTCCAGATGTGATGCTTAGCAWTCAGGCTAAATAGTTCAATCTTGGTTTCATTAGACCAGAGAATCGTGCTGCAGAAATGTTGTTGTACCCTTCCCCAGATCTGTGCCTGGAAACAAGCCTGTCTCTGAGCTCTCCTTTGACCTCATGGCTTAGTTTTTTGCTCTGACATGCACTGCCAACTGTGGGACCTTACAGACAGGTGTGTGCCTTTCCAAATCATGTTCAATCAATTGAATTTCAAAGGGTCTAAATACTTATGTAAATAAGGTATTTCTAGTTTTCAAACATTCTCAAAACCTGTTATCACTTTGTCATTATGGGGTATTGTGTGTAGATTGTTGAGGATTCTTTTTTCATCCATTTTAGAATAAGGCTGTAACTTAACAAAATGTGGAAAAAGTCAAAGGGTCTGAATAAGTTAGCTTATAACAGTGAACCTTTTTTTGTGGGATACACATAAGGCAATGCTAGATCTTGTAGCATATTTCGGTTAAACTATCCCCAAGTCAATGGAATTGCAAGCCTCTGCATGCACAGTGCATTCTGCCATCACATGTACAGCTAATTCTCAAGATCTTGAGCCCACACTACTACACTGTCTGAGCCAAGGACTACATGCTTTCTGATAACAATACTGGGTGGGGTGAATATACTTTATATGACATTTTTTTGTTAACTAGTAAATAGTAGCCTACAGCAAAYTGTATTTAAAACATTTCCAACTTGTTAACAATTTCTGCTCGTTAGCTTTTGCTACCATGTGGGTTTCAGCTTGCTTGTGCCTGCTAACTGAGTGTTAATTCACCTGTTTCCATACGTTTCATTTTAAAACATTTATCTTACAAAGGCGTTGTTTAATTTAACTGCTTAATTATTTATCTGTACATGAAATTGTTTATTTTTTTACTCATTTTTTTCTAATCTTTACAGGAACGGGCTCTATCTGATGTGTGGAGACATTTCACTGCAGCTAATGTAGAAGGAAAAGCTGTGTACATTTGCAAATACTGTGCCAAATCATGTGACGAATGCAACAAAGATGCAGAATCATCTGGCCAAGAGCATAAAGTTCCCTCAGGGCTCACAACAAGCAACCTCTGACAAAAGTCCCTCTACTTCTATTCGAGGTGAAAATTATGKATCAGACACCTTATCGATAGCAACAGCTCATGGTCCTCCTGAAATCCGAAGTTTTTGTTGACTCAATGGAAGAACGTAGTCAGAGAAATGCTGATTAATGTCTTGCTCGAGCTGTGTTTGCAACTGGTTCCCCTCTGATGCTCACAGGCAATGTGTATCGGAAGAGATTTCTGAATTTTCTTCGTCCAGCATACACCCCTCCAACCAGACATGCTTTATCTACTCATTTGCTGGATGCAGAGTTCAGAGTTCAAGTGAAGGTCAAGCAAATCATAGAGAAAACAGACTGTATTGCAATCATCTCTGATGGGTGGTCAAATGTTTGTGTGCAAGGAATAATTAACTACATCATCTCCACCCCTCAACCAGTATTCTACAAGGGCACAGACACAAGGGACAACAGACACACCGGTCTCTACATTGCAGATGAGCTGAAGGCAGTCATCAATGACCTTGGACCACAGAAGGTATTTGCACTGGTGACAGACAATGCTGCAAACATGAAGGCTGCTTGGTCTAATATGGAGGGGTTCTACCCTCACATCACACCCATTGGCTGTGCTGCTCGTGTATTTAATCTGCTTCTCAAGGACATCATGGCACTGAAAACAATGGATACACTCTACAAGAGAGCTAAGGAAATGGAGGGGGGGGGGGGCAGGTAACCTAGTGGTTAGACTGTTGGACTAGTAACCGAAAGATTGCAAGATCGAATCCCCGAGCAAACAAGGTAAAAAAAAAAAGGTRGTTCTGCCCCTGAACAACGCAGTTATTTCACTGTTCCTAGGCCGTCATTGAAAATAATAATTTGTTCTTAACTGACTTGCCTAGTAAAATAAAATAAAATGGTTAGGTATGTGAAGGGTCATCTAGCAGCAATCTACCTCACCAAGCAAAGTGAGAAGAATAAGAGCACCACATTGAAGCTGCCCAGCAACACCAGTTGGGGTGGTGGTGTTGTCATCATGTTTGACAGACTCCTGGAGGGGAAGGAGTCTCTCCAAGAAATGGCAGACCCACCAAAAAGATACTCCTGGATGATGTATTTTGGGAGGGAGTGGTAAGCAGCCTGAAACCTATAMCAGTAGCCATTGCACGGATTGAGGGAGACATTGCCATCCTGTCTGATGTTCAGACTCTGCTTGCAGATGTAAGAGAAGAAATCCGTACTGCCCTGCTCACTTCACTGTTGCTCCAAGCAGAGGAAACTGCAGTTCTGAAATACATCCAAAAGCGTGAAGACTTCTGCCTGAAGCCCATACACACCGCAGCATACATGTTGGACTCCAAGTATGCTGGCAAGAGCATCCTGTTTGGTGCAGAGATCAACAAGGCCTATGGTGTCATCACTACCATGTCTCGCCATCTTGGCCTGGATGAGGGCAAGGTTCTTGGCAGTCCGGCGAAGTACACTTCCAAGCAAGGGCTTTGGGATGGAGATGAAATATTGCAGACATGCCAACATATCTCATTAGCCACCTGGTGGAAGGGACTTTGTGGATCTGAGGCTCTTTCCCCTGTTGCCTCCATCATCCTCCAAATCCCACCAACATCAGCCACCTCAGAGCGCAACTGGTCCTTGTTTGGGAACACACACATACACCAAAGCACGCAACAGGCTGACCAATACAAGGCAAATGTGAGGCTTTTTGAGCCTGACAACYAGCCATCCTCAACCAGGTTGGGAAGTGACAGTGAAGATGAGGCCTCAGAGTCAAGAGGTGGACATTGAGGAGGTCCAGGGAGAAGACATGGACGCCTGAGAGGAAGACAACCAAAGCTTTAGTCTAGAAACTATCATTTTACAGATGTATGTTGAAACCATTTTTGGGAGATGCGATGGATCATTCAATATTCCCTTTCTTTTGTTGTTCAGTGAAATCATCCCATGTGAAGAGTCAACTCTTTTAATTAAAGTTAATTTCGTAACAATTTTTATTTAAAAAATTCTATTGGAAGGATTTAATKATTTGCAAATACGTCTACTTATGATAAGGTAAAATGTTTATGTTTCTGTCTCCATATATGGTAAATATATCCAATGCAAAAAACATCTACATTTAAATGGTAGTCATATTAATTTGCATATATTTCCATTAATTCCCATATATTCCCACGGAAAGTTTCCACCTCTGAATATTCCCCAAAATGTGCAACCCTATTCCCATGCGTAGCCTCCTGGCTAGTGGCTGGCTATTGTGACATTTACGGTACTTTTGAGTTGCTAAGCAAGAAAGTCAACCGAACCTTCTAAGTGTATGTACATATTATGTAAATAGAAATTTCTTCCCGATAACTCGATTCAGTGAGAATAAGCCCATATTCRTCCAAAGTCACTGTGACTACTTCAACATGTGCCATCATGGATAGACTATGGGTTATTTTACAGAAAACAAAGGAAGACTTGATGTGTTGAATAAGTGAAAGTAAGATCAGACATGAACTGACTGATTATGCACCCTACTCATTTCAAATGTTCATCATATATAGGCCTACTTTAACATTTTTGTCTACACTTTTTGGGACAACTGCTGCCCCCATGACACCTGGGCCACGTTCAGTTACAAAAGCGTTACAGATATATTCATGCAATTTCTATATATATATATATATATATATATATATATATATATATATATATATATTTATTTTTTTACGCTTTTATTTAACTAGGCAAGTCAAATGCTTATTTACAATGACGGCCTACCCTGGCCAAACCCTAAACCGAACAACACTGGTACAATTATGCGCCACCCTATGGAACTCACAATCACGGCTGGTTGTGATACAGCGTGGAATCGAACCAGGGTCTGTCGTGACGCCTCTAGCACTGAGATGCAGTGCTGCGCCACCCGGGAGCCCCTAAATAGAGCAGACGTGATTCCTTATTCTACAGGCATGTTTGTTATACTGTAGCATATTTCTATATGAACATTCCAAAACGTTGCGTCTTGCTGAACACCCCCCTGCCCTCATGTAAAATCAGTCTTGGGCTTCACCTGCTGTGAACACAGCAGGGCTTGACAGCAAAAAAAAATTGGCACTTGTCCATAGGACAAATAGGACAGATTTTTTACTTGTCCGAAACTTCAAGTSACTTACAAGTGAAAAAACATCTGTAACACCATGGGCCAAAACAGTGCTTGAAAATTGTGTTGCATAATGCAAGGAACCACTTCAAAAGATAAAAAGCATTATTATCACTAGTATTGACAATGGAAGGCTGCTGGTCTCTGATCCCATGTATTATATCTCCTGCCTTTGTTGCCTTGAAAAAGGCTAACCCCCCCCCCCCCAAAGTAAAATACTGCACTGATAGGCTACTGTATAAAACATGTGGTCAACCCTCTATCTGGAGAGCTACTGGGCGTGTAGGCTTTTGATCCAACCCTGCTCAAACACAGTCAGCTTATCAAGTGACTGCTGAGCAGCTGTTTTTTTGTCTTTATAAAATAATTCCCTCATTCAATTACCAGGGATCAAATGGCTAAGGTGGGCGACTTCAAAGCAAGGTAGCTAACTCAGACACGTTTCTCTGTTTTCAGGGGAGAGCTTGGCAACATAGGAGTTACTTGTCAATTAGGCTATTTTAATCATATTTTTTTACGTTTTTAGAATTATATGGCCAGTATTGAATAGAGAATCCCAGCTTTCCAACGGTGTCAGAATTATTTCAACACCCAATTCTGAGCACTTGAGACGTTTTACAACCGGAGTACTCAGCATTGTGGTTTCAAACTGTGCACCCATATCAACTGTGTGGCGGCCATTTGCGGTTGTACACGAGTGCCGGGTGGGAAAGTTATTTAGGACATGACATCAATACATGCCAATAATTAACTAGCGAGATAGCCAATTCAAAACACATTGTGTAGTTTGGCTGGTTATCTTGTTAGTCTATTGTATATCATTATTTTATCTGCTGCTAGGTCTCTCTCGCCTCTGGCAAAAGCCCACTCACACTGCATCACCTGGATGCATGCCAAACACCATGACTTTTACAGCTATAACTTGGGAAATAACTCACTAGCAATGAATATCAACAAATATGCACACGCAGCTACGGTGGCTCTGATCTCAAAAACGCATCTTGCGACTGCATGATTGAATGACCGCTCGTGCCTGTCAACGCAGGCCTAAAATAATTATACTGTGATGCGCTCTGCAGAGATTGGGAGGCCAGTGCACAACACACCGCATCCAGAGGTAACTTTGATCCAAATTGTTTTAATTGTCCAGTCGGGCAATTTAAATCTATATTCTGCTCGAATGACAATTTGTTTTACTTGCCTCGGCAAGTGGACAAGCGTTAATGTATGCTATACAATGTCCAGCACTGGCTGTCAAACAGTGATCTGGACTTGTCAGTTTATTTCTGTCCCAAAATCAATTGTAATGCTTCCCCTACACTTGCCAAGCTGTTTTAAGGAAAACACTGCACTTTATGACATGGATGTGCACTCTGACCCGAGCAGAAAACTGCCAKTGGTCAAACAACTGGGGGAATGTGTATGGATGGACAGGTTATGACAATTTCCCTTTTGCAGAGCCTTTACAACCACACTCAATAATGAATGGCACATGTCATGCTAACTACCTTTCTCACAAATAGGTTTTATACGATATACCAGTAGTTAGCTATTTCCATAATTTAATTTTGAGTACGGAGGAATGCAAATTGCTAAACGAAAGTTCAACCACTAAATCAAGGCTTTGTTTTAACTAGCAAGCTAYCTACCTAACTAACTACTAGGTTCAGCACGCATGAAAAGCAGCTGTTAGCCAGCTAAATMAAGTGGCATGTATTATTGAGCATGATGGCACCGTTAGAGAGCATTGGCATGCATGGTGGTTAGCTTGCTACTGTTAAGATACTAGCAAGTTAGCTAGCTGTCAAACTTTAGCTGTAGAAGCTAGCAGAAAGAAACGTGGACTTCACGGCTGTAGCTGCTATTCGTGACATTTTCTGTTTTAAACTGGCTAGTTAGCAAATTAGTTTACTATCTTCATGGAAAACTGATACATTAAATTGCTGATGCAATCATCTGCAAATACAACCGGCTTTAGCTAYCCAGCTAACGTTACAGTATCTAACGTTCGCGTTTAAAACATTCTGAGACACGAGAAAGCATTTCTCTTACCCTTGGACTCCATCTTTAGTCATGACAGTTATTATTCTTTTGAGATGGTAGTTAGTTGATATCAAACGTTTCTTGACAGTTACTTCTGAGACAGAGTCAGCTGTTCAGAGAGCATTCATAGGTGGTAGAAGACGGGCCTATTTCTCTGATGCACAGAATTTTTTTTTATCTCAATCCGGCCTGAAACTAGGTCAAAGAACAATTGTTCCGCCAGAGCTGTGGAAATCTCATCCTGTCATATTTCAAATCAAGTTGTATTTGTCACATGCACCGAATACAACAGGTGTAGTAGACCTTACCGTGGAGTGCTTACTTACAAGCCCTTAACCAACAATGCAGAGTAAGAAAATATGAGCTTAAAATAACATTAACGAGGCTAAATACAGGGGGTAAATAAATCCAAGTAAAAGAAGTAACACTATAAAATAACAATAAGGAGGCTATATACAGGGGGTACTGAGTCAATGTGGGGGTATGGGTTAGTCGAGGTAACTGAGGTACTATGTACATGTAGGTAGGGGTAAAGTGACTATGCATAGATAATAAACATTGAGTAGCAGCAGCATAAAAAAAGGGGTCAATGTAAATAGTCCGGGTAGCCATTTGATTAACTGTTCAGCATTCTTATGGCTTGGGGGTAGAAGCTGTTAAGGAGCCTTTTGGACCTAGACTTGGTGCTCTGGTACCGCTTGCCATGCAGTAGCAGAGAGAACCGTCTGTAACTTGGGTGGCTGGAGTCTTTTAACAATTTTTAMGGCCTTCCTCTGACACTGCCTGGTATAGAGGTTCTGGATGGCAGGAAGCTTGGCCCCAGTGATGTACTGGGCCATACGCACTACCCTCTGTAGTGCTTTGAGGTCGGAWGCCGACCAGTTGCAATACCAGGTGGTGATGCAACCAGTCAGGATGCTCTCAATGGTGCAGCTGTAGAACTTTTTGAGGATCTGAGGACCCATGCCAAATCTTTTCAGTCTCTTGAGGGGGAATAAGTGTTGTCGTGCCCTCTTCACAACTGTCTTGGTGTGTTTGGACCATGATAGTTTGTTGGTAATGTGGACACCAAGTAACTTGAAGTTCTCGACCCACTCCACTACAGCCCTGTCAATGTGAATGAGGGCGTGCTCGTTCCTCCTTTTCCTGTAGTCCACGAACAGCTCCTTTGTCTTGTTCACATTGAGGGAGAGGTTGTTTTTCCTGGCACCACACTGCCAGTCTCTGACCTCCCTATAGGCTGTCTCATTGTTGTCGGTGATCAGGCCTACCAACATTGTCTCGTCGGCAAACTTATTAATGGTGTTGGGGTCGTGCTTGATCATGCGGTTGTGGGTGAACAGGGATTATAGGAGGGGCTCTTGTGTTGAGGATCAGCGTGGTAGATGTGTTGTTGACTACCCTTACCACCTGCGGGTGGCCGGTCAGGAAATCCAGGATCCAGTTGCAGAGGGAAGTGTTCTCACGTAGGTGTTCCTTTTATCCAGGTGGGAAAGAACAGTGTGGAGTGCAATAGAGATTGCGTCATCAGTGGATCGATTGGAGCGGTATGCAAATTGGAGTGGGTCTAGTGTTAATGGGATGATGGTGTTGATGGTGTTGATGTGAGCCATGACCAGCCTTCTAAAGCACTTCATGGCTACAGATGAGGTGTGCTACGGGTCGGTAGTCATTTAGGCAGGTTACCTTGGCGTTCTTGGACACAGGGACTATGGTGGTCTGCCTGAAACATGTAGGTATTACAGACTCGGTCAGGGAGAAGTTGAAAATGTCAGTGTAGACACTTGCCAGTTGGTCAGCGCATGCTCTGAGTACACGCCCTGGTAATCCGTCTGGTCCTGCGCCCTTATGAACGTTGACCTGTTTAAAGTTCTTACTTACATCGGCTATGGAGAGCGGGATCACACAGTCGTCTGAAACTGCTGGTGCTCTCATGCATGCTTCAGTGTTGCTTGCCTCGAAGCTCATCTGGTAGGCTTGTGTCACTGGGCAGCTCGCAGCTGGGCTTCCCTTTGTAATCTGTAATAGTTTSCAATCCCTGCCACATCCAACGAGTGTCAGAGCCGGTGTAGTAGGATTAAARATTAGTCCTCTATTGATGCTCTGGGCATAGCGTGATTTCTTATACGTGTGTCCAGCTCCTTGAAAGCGGCAGCTCTAGCCTTTAGCTCAGTGCGGATGTTGCCTGTAATTCATGGCTTCTYGTTGGGATATGTACGTACAGTCACTGTGTGGATGACTTCCTCAATGCACTTATTGATGAAGCCGGTGACTGATGTGGTATACTCCTCAATGCCATCGAATGAACCCCGGAACATATTCCATTCTGTGCTAGCAAAATAGTCCTGTAGCTTAGCATCTGCGTCATCTGACCACTTCCGTATTGAGCGAGTCACTGGTACTTCCTGCTTTAGTTTAGCTTGTAAGCAGGAATCAGGAGAATAGAATTATGGTCAGATTTGCCAAATGGAGGGCGAGGGAGAGCTTTGTATGTGTCTCTGTGTGTGTAAGATCATGCAAGATATGGACGTTTTGCTTACACTCCAATAATGTAAATGTAATATTTAAGCAATAAGGCATGAGGYMGTGTGGTATATGGTCAACATACCATGGCTAGGGGCTGTTCTTATGCACGATGCAAAGTGGAGTGCCTGGATACAGCCCTTAGCCATGGTATATTGGCAATATACTACAAACCCCTGAGGTGCCTTATTGCTATTATAAACTTGTTACCAATGTAATTAGAGCAGTAAAAATAAATGTTTTGCCATACCCGTGGTATGCGGTCTGATATACCACGGCTGTCAGCCAATCAGCATTTAGGGATCAAACCACCCAGTTTATAATTATATACTGTATATATAATATATTTGGGGCGGCAGGTAGCCTAGTGGTTGGGCCAGTAACCGAAAGGTTGCTAGATTGAATCCTAGAGCTGACAAGGTAAAAATCTGTCGTTCTYCCCCTGAATAAGGCAGTTCCTAGGCTGTCATTTTAAATAAGAATTTGTTCTTAACTAACTTGCGTGGTTAAATAAAGGTAAAAAATATACAGTACCAGTCAAAAGTTGACACGCCTACTCATTCAAGGGTTTTTCTTTATTATTATTATTTTCTACATTGCAGAATAATAGTGAAGACATCCAAACTATGAAATAACATATATGGAATCATGTAGTAAAAAAAAAAATGTACAAAAAAGTTGATTATTCAAAGTAGCCACCATTTGCCTTGATGACAACTATGACGACTATTGGCATTCTCTCAACCAGTTTCATGAGGTAGTCACCTGGAATGCTTTTCAATTAACAGGTGTGCCTTGTTAAAAGTAAATGTGTGGAATTTATTTCCTTCTRCATGCATTTGAGCCAATCAGTTGTGTTGTGACAAGGTAAGGGTGGTATACAGAAGATAGCCCTTTTTGGTAAAACACCAAGTCCATATTATGGCAAGAACAGCTCAAATAAGCAAAGAGAAATGACAGTCCATCATTACTTTAAGACATGAAGATCAGTCAATCCGGAAAATGGCAAGAACTTTGAAAGTTTCCTAAAGTGCAGTCGCAAAAACCATCAAGCGCTCTGATGAAACTGGCTCTCATGAGGTCCGCCACAGGAATGGAAGTCCCAGAGTTACCTCTGCTGCAGAGGATAAATTCATTAGAGTTACAAGCCTCAGAAATTGCAGCCCAAATAAATGRTTCACAGAGTTCAAGTAACAGAGACTGCGTGAATCAGGCCTCCATGGTCGAATTGCTGCAAAGAAACCACTACTAAAGGACAACAATAAGAAGAAGACACTTGCTTGGGCCAAGAAACACCAGCAATGGACATTAGACCGGTGGACATCTGTCCTTTGGTCTGATGAGTCCAAATTTGAGATTTTTGGCTCCAACCGCTGTGTCTTTGTGAGACGCAGAGTAGGTGAACGGATGATCTCCACATGTGTGGTTCCCACCGTAAGGCATGGAGGAGGAGGTGTGGGGGTGTTTTGCTGTTTTCACTGTCTGTGATTTTTTTTTATTTTATTCAAGGCCCACTTAACCAGCATGGCTACCACAGCATTCTGCAGCGATACACCATCCCATTTGGTTTGCGCTTAGTGGGACAGTCATTTGTTTTTCAACAGGACAATGGCCCAACACACCTCAAGGCTGTGTAAGGGCTATTTGACCAAGAAGGAGGGTGATGGAGTGCTGCTTCAGATGACCTGGCCTCCACAATCACCRGACATCAACCCAATTGAGATGTTTTGGGATGAGTTGGACCGCAGAGTGAAGGAAAAGCAGCCAACAAGTGCTCAGCATATGTGGGAACTTCTTCAAGTCTGTTGGAAAAGCAGCATCATGTTGTGGGGGTGCTTTGCTGCAGGAGGGACTGGTGCACTTCACAAAACGGATGGCATCATGAGGAGGACAATTATGTGCAAATATGGGAAGCAACATCTGAAGACATCAGTCAGGAAGTTAAAGCTTGGTCGCAAATGGGTCTTCCAAATGGACAATGACCCCAAGCATACTTCCAAAGTTGTGGCAAAATGGCTTAAGGACAACGAAGTCAAGGTATTGGAGTGGCCATCACAAAGCCCTGACCTCAATCCTATAGAAAATGTGTGGGCAGAACTGAAAAAGRYTGTGTGAGCAAGGAGGCCTACAAACCTGACCCAGTTACACCAGCTCTGTCAGGAGGAATGGGCCAAAATTCACCCAACTTATTGTGGGAAGTGTGTGGAAGGCTACCCGAAATGTTTGACCCAAGTTAAACAATTTAAAGGCATTGGTACCAAATACCAATTGAGTGTATGTAAACTTCTGAKCCACTGGGAATGTGATGAAAGAAATAAAAGCTGAAATAAATCATTCTCTCTGCTATTGATCTGACATTTCACATTCTTAAAATAAAGTGGTGATCCTAATGTATTTAAGACAGGGAATTTTTACTAGGATTGAATGTCAGGAATTGTGAAAAACTGAGTTTAAATGTACGTATTTGGCTAAGGTGTATGTAAACTTCCAACTTCAACTGTATAAAGCTATATAATATCAAGGACTTCATTGAGGGTCTAACTACTTTATAATTACTTTTAGGGGGTTCAGCGATGAATTAAAACAAGCAAACATGAAGTTGAGGAAATAATAATACATAGAAAATACCTGAATTTACAGGTAATGTCAAAATGTTTTCAAAACCGTGTACGCTTTTGAAGTGCGTTTAGATTTTTGGAGGAGTTTGCACTTTTGGGACTTCCATTTGTTCCCTTGTATTGGTCAAACTAAATCCCCAGTGTGTTGCCACGTGGACATTTTCTTTTCCATGAATGGCCTTTGCGACTAAATGACTTTGGCACCCTGCTCTTAAAGGCATCTAGTGGTCCATTGGGAGGGTTGAATACAGTCYGGGGGGCGTAAGTATTTTCACAGGCTGTTGGCCACAGAAGCTCCTGATGCAGGAAACAGTCTTCCTGCTGGTCACTTCCCAACCAAAACAATGTAACCGTTAATAATAGGTTACTGTCCCAGAGGAACCTTGTCTGTTTTTTTTTACTTTAACCCCCAACTAATAACACTTCCATCAGGTTAATATAAAGGAGATCTCTATTACCCTATACTTTCATCTCCCATAAATGTAAWCTTAGCTCAGTTAGCTGAGTCAAATCTTGTAATGGATGTGATCTTTATATCTCCGTCGATCGGAACCTCTAAACAGTTGAATGCACATTGCTAATGAACCCAGGTTAGAAACAATTTCCTGTGCATGTCAACAGCTTTAGCCTTTAACCTCTCGAAATGAAAAAACATCCTATCCAAACCAGTGAATCATCACAGAACATTTTTGACTCAATGTGTTGACCATTTTCTTCCTGAAAACACATGACTTTTGAGTTTGAAACCATTGGTATGTGTGATAATCAAGATGGATCTAAATGATTCAGTCTAAATTAGAGGATCATGATGATTATGATGATTGCGTTCAACTGAATTGTGCTTCTGTCGTACTAAACAAATCATTTCCGCATCATTTCAATATAATACATCTCTGATGCCATATCAAAAACATTGACCTTCAGATGGAGTATAAACATTAGTCTTTGATCAGTTCTAAATAATCTCATATAGAGGTTTCCAAGTGGCAGTTAAGAAGCAGAAGTGGTGAGCCCAGCTGAACTCAATGGAGTGTGAATGGCCCAGTTCTCCCTTAGCTGAGTGGAACAATTAGCTCTTATGCTAATAGGTGGACCATTCCAATACATTTCCGGCAGGAAAAGCACTWKTTATTTCATCCTGTTTTATTGTGAGTAGACTGTGAGAACCTAGACTAAAAAATAACCATAAACTTATGGGGTGATTTACACCTTTTTTAAAGGTAAAGTCATGGTAATGCCTCCTAGTTGGACCCTGGTGCAATGACTGTAACCACAACAATGCAGTGAATCCCATTCAACATCTTAATTTACTACAGCATCCATTGTTGTTGGCTTCCTCCAGTCTCCAACTTGATCATCAGCCTTTCATCATTTCAAATGGATACATTCACTGTTCACATTTACCAATGGCTTACTATCAATTAATGAGTCGGTCTGCTTATTTTTTCTGTTTCACTATCCATAGGCCTACATACTGTACATGAGCCATACTCAACAAGTGGACCGCGGACCGGATCTGGACCCAGAACGGGCTCAATACGGGGCCCGGGTCACAAAAAAAATAATTGTTATACAGTATTTGATTTGTAATAGTAGAAGCCACAAGGTGCAATGTCAAAATGTGGTAGTGCATGAGTAGTTTTCCACTTGTCATGTCATTCACTGAAAGACCTTAGAGAGATATTTATAACCTGTCAGAAATGTCCTGTTGATAAACTAGCCCATGTTAGCTAGCTAGGTAAATTAGTCTAACCAGCTATCTAAATCMTGTAGTTATCAGACCAGATMAAATGCCCTGGGGCCTTGACCCCATGGGGGCACCCATTGATTTTTGTGGAGTCACTCAGGTATCATATGAACACACATAAGAAATTGCAAAATGTGTGGAATTGCAGGAAATTAGCTTATAAAATGGCACATTTTCTCTGCCCCAAGACAAATGTGTAGAATTTCAGGAAATGAGCTTTAAAACTGCAAAATGCTACCTCCGCCTACAAGAGGGGTGTTAACATTTTCGGGATACATGCATTGTGAGATGGGTGTTTGTTACTACGCCGATAAATGACAATATCCATCCGGACCTTTTGCCACTTAGGGAATGTGTGACCGGACCTTCTTAAATAACAGTTGACCGCCCCTGCTGTACATCTTTTWAAAAAGTCCATGAAATGGAAATCATGTGTTCCCTATTGTATTATTATCACCAATATTGGATTGGAACGATGACATTGGTCAGTCAGCATCTCTATTTGTGTACTCATGCAGATAGATTGCTTTAAAATGTTATAATTAAGTTGAAACACACTGGATCATTACATTATTGGGGGAGGGGTGCAGTTTGTCTACCTAAACTAAACATACATTATTTTCTTACTCCAGAACCAGCCATATGGGTGCTCATCCTTCTGACCCGACCTCAGAGCTTTTGTAGTGCCGCGGCTGCTTAGGATATAAAAGTGCACAGATGTTCTTGCAATTACAAGACTCTCTGGTCAGTCGTCCTCRTCAGTCAGACAAGGCCCCCGGGGGACATTAGTCACTCATTTAGAGAGAAAAGGTTGAGAAGCAATGAACACCATGGCCATTACATGTAATTTATCAACATTTTATTTTAGAACACTTGAACAAAATAGCATTGACATTGAAATGATACAAACACTTATAACAAAATAGGAAATAATGATACAAAACGTTCAGTGTGAGCGACAGCAATAAATAATAACTTCTAATCACACAAGTTAAGTGCAAACAGAAAAAAGGCAAACAACTATCTACAGATATTTTAAACGAACAAATAGTATCCCTAAGCAGACATGAAGTAGTATGGTATGTTAGAACAATGTATCTTCTATGATAGTCCGCAAGGAATTGCGTCTGTAGCGGGATTGATATATACAGTTGACCAGTCAATGGACATCAGGCTCTGCCTGTAGATTAAATCTTCTTTGTACATAAAATTATTTTCTTGACAAGAAGAACAAAAAAAATGTAAGTGGCAACTACAAATAGAAAGAGCATCTTTTATTTATTTTTTTATTTTTTTTTACAAAGGTGTCAAAACTGTACAAAATGTAGTTTGTCCCTGAAAAAGAAAGCTTAGTTTCAACCTGAGGTTTAAAAGTCAAAGGATGGTGACTTTTAACTGCACAAGACACTTGAAGACTCAGATTCAGTGGATACAGATGAAATGGGTCCTCTTTTTTTAGTCAGTACTTTATGACTTGACCTACTGCTGACAGTCAGTGCATTCCGGGCAGATTTCTTGAACTTAACACCCAGGAAAGCATAAAGGATGGGGTTGAGACAGCAATGAAAGTATGCCAGAGCCTCTGTGATTAAGATCCAGGTCTGCAGACTCTTCTCCAGGGCACAGCTATGGGAGATCACATTGAGCAACATTAGGGTGTCCAGAAAGATCCCCACACAGTACGGCAGCCAGCAGCTGAAGAAGCACACGATGAGAATTACGGTGGTCTTGAGAGCCTTCCTCTTCAACACTTGACCCTTGGCACCCTGGGACAGCTTGGCAATGATGATGCAGTAGCAGGTGAGGATGACCAAACCAGGCAGGACAAAGCCCACCAGAATGTGCTGGAAACGGAATGCAGCCATCCAGTAGAAGCTAGTCTTCTGGGGGTAGATGCGCTGGCAGATGGTTCTGGAGCCTCTATCCAGAGCTGTGGCAAACACTATGTCAGGCACAGTGAGAACAGCAGCAGGTAGCCATACCGCCACATAGATCCATCTGTCTGCAAGGAGCTTCCTCTTCCTGGTGGTTTGGCTGTTGGTGGCATGCACCACTGCCAGGTACCTGTCCACGCTGATGAAAGCCAGAATCAGAACACTGCTATACAGGTTGATGGTGTAGATCACATGCACAGTGGTACAGAGGAAGCCACCAAAGTACCAACTGCTGGCCGCATCCACCGCCCAGAAAGGTAGCGTGAAGACGAGTAGGAGGTCAGCCACAGAAAGATGGAGCCTGTATTTATCAGTCATCGTTTTGACCTTTTTCTGGTAGCCCATCACTGTTACTACCAGTCCATTTCCGACGATTCCAAGCAGAAAGATTATTCCATAAACTGTCGGTAAGAAGATCCTTTGAAAATCATCACCACCGACTCTGTTGCACGGCTCCTCGAAACTCAAATCCAAGTCAAAATCCCCMGAATCTTCATAGCTGGTGTTGTCAAAAAATATGTGCTGCAAAAAAGAAAAAACAAAGTGTAAGATTATAATCGTTTACAATAAGTCTATTAAAAATAATTGGCTATTTGTGAACATACTTAAAACTAAGTTAGTTATGACGGAATAGTTTAGGCCTATTATAAGGCTATATTTGTGTTATTTGAGAAACATTGATAAATTACTTAGAGAAAATAAAATACATACCAAAATTGCGGCGAATTATACAYAATAGTAAATTGATAAACATAGCCTCGTTTATTATATAGAACAATGTGTTATAGAACCTATGTCTATATTAAAGCTATAGATACAATTACAATACTTTTAAATAATGACTGAAATGGTAAACTCACTTCGACCTCGTAAAAAGTAGACATCGTGGCAACGCAGTGATGTGGGTTATCTCCGCGGGTCTGAATAACTTTAGTAACCTGAGGATTCGAATGCATCTAAATAGCCTACCCTCCTTGCGCTCCTCCCAAAGGAGGAGCCTTGGTCGCGTGTGACACAATGTCGTTTTTAGGYTTCTCACAAAAGTGGCCGACGTCACTTGAATGCGTAGACGAGGCTTTGAGAAATCTACGCAGTAGCCCTTTTGCAATATTTAAACATTGGASAGATTTTACACATGGAGTGTTGAATTAGGCATTAATTGGTATTGGAATGTCCGTGCACTTCAGTGGCGATTTTAGCATGTACATCTTGGTGGGGCAAACTKCCAAACATGTTTTTAGATGCATGCCAACAAAGCCACTACACAACACAACACTAAACAATACATTAATTAGACTATAACGGTGACAAGCGGTGCCCACAAACTGTTAGGGTCTACATAAAGCTGTCCCAACACCTTACCACTGCTACACTGTGCTAACAGCAAACAGTTCATTCAACCTCATTTAATGCCATTTAAAAGAAACATAGCTGATATGGCTGACTCGCTTAAACAAATGTGGTTTCTATTGACAATTTAGATGTARAGGGGACGTATAAGGGGACGACGAGCGGATAAGAGGCAATCGTTAATTTCGATTGAGGCATTAATGACCGAGCTAAGACGGACAWAGTCAATATAAATAACTATTTGTTCAGCACTTTTGAAATGTACAGCTACAGAATTAAGAACATGGGCCGTTCTTACAGTATTCTCCCTGTACACCAAGTCAGAACCATAGCATAAATAAAAGGGGGCTTTAAGCGGACAATGAAAGCACTTACAATATTTGATGATGACATTTCTCTAAAACAGCCTATAGGCTACATGTGCACCACCAAATCAGAACAGTATGCTAAATTATGAGGGGAAAGGGGACCAAAATATTTGTGTGAGGCACATGGGCTACTAACACCTTACTAGGCAACATACACTTAGTATTACTTTCTTAGCTACAGTATACATATCTCCCCGGCATATTACATCATTTCTGCAGCAGCATACAATACATTTTTGGACTCATCTTCTTGTGCTATGCTCACTTGAACAGTGGCACGGCGATCCTTCATGGGCAAATTTTATCATCAAATGTTGTCATCAAAGTCTGGCATTCTCTGGACTTATGGTGATTTCAAGACAACTGGGAACTCTGGGAAAAAAACAAGGTTGAATCATGGCGTTAGTGATCTTCAGGTCGGAGCTCTAGAAAGAGGTCTGAGTTCCTGACTTGGAATTCCGAGTTGGATGACTGCTCAAAATGGGGCTTGAATTTTCGAGCTCTCCCCGTAGATTTTGCTGTGACGTAGTGTCCCCATGAGTGACAGAACACTGAGCCAATCACAGCGCAACTAGAGAACATTACCAACTCCTATGCTCCGTATTTTCCGCTGGCTGCCCCACCACCACAGAAAGCACTGAGCTAGGCTGAAACACTTGCATTTCGGAGCTTCCTTACTGAAGAAAGCCAAAAGAGACCATGTTTGTATGCAGCTTTATTAACTCAATGATAAAAAAAAAATTTACATTGTTTTGATGCCAAAATAACATGCAAAACAGGCACAAATCTAAATTCAAGCCCCTTTGGTGCTACATTAGAAGTGCCCATCCAAGAAGGCTCAAGGTCATTGGCCACAGATAAAATTGTGTCAAATCCCGTTATATCTACAGTAGCTTTGATTGGACTGATGTCAACACCATACTTTCAAAATCTTAGTAAGCAAGCTAGCAGTCATCATCATGAATCAAGTCGACAATCGACTGGCATATTGTTTTACATTTGTTTTTGTAGCTAAACAAGTGCGGCTCAAAACAGGTGGGGCAGAATGACGGGTCGCCACTGATGCACTTATGTACTTTTCTCACTAAATCAACTATACTCCTCKGCGACAGGTAGCCCAGCAGTTAAGTTTATTGGGCCAGTAACCTAAAGGTTGCGGGTTTGAATCCGCAAGGTGGACAAATATGCAGTCCTGCCATTGAGCAAGGGAATTAACCCCCAACAACAACTGGTTCCCGGGCGACCGATGACATGGATGTTGATTAAGSTAGCCAATCCGCACCTCTGATTCAGAGGGGTTGGATTAAATGCGGGAGACATTTCAGTTGAATGCATTGAGTTGTGCAACTGATTAGGTTTCACCTTTCTTTCATCCAGCCTGGTCTCATAGCAGCCCACAACATCATAGATAACATGGATTTGGTAGTGCTGATAGGCATTTTCTGGCATTCAATATGTTTGATAACAGTTTTTTCCACAGGTTGTCACTTTCTAAGTAGGCCTACTGTTATGTCTACACTTTCCAAGTGTTGAGTGACCCAAAGGATTTGAAATATCTCTCTCTATGTGCTCGTGCTTAGACAGGTCGTGGCACTCATTTTTCTCGCCCTTTTCTAACCAAACTACTCTCACCATCTCTTATTTCAGTTGAAGTAATCCCCGGCTAGTGTTGGGTGATGACGGGGAAGGTCACTATGATCTTTAGGTWAAAAAAAAAGGGTTACTCGGTAACCAAATAGCTGCAGCCTGTAGCATGCAGTTATCCTCTTTGAAATCTGATATTACTGACTGATTGAATGAATCCACCAACTTGATCAGTTCAACGTATATTTGTGTTGRAATGCAAATGTTTTTATGTACCACACCAATCCCATCAGATACATAGTGCAGAGTACAGACTAGCAGTTGATGTGAATAAGAGGGGATGAAGTGGCAGTATTGTTAGGAACTCGACTCTTTTAACTAACACATTTTGGGGCTCTGTTTCCTGCAGATCCTGGACTCCTGAGGAGAGGGGCCTGAGAGCGAGAGAATGCCCACTGTAAAGGATTGGATTGGGTCCTCTTATCAAAGCCAGCCACGGGCAAACAGTTGTTTTCTGTCCCTGTGGTTGAAGTGTGTGCTGATGTAGAGGCAGTGACTTACATGTTCAGTAAATTTTTTTACTGAACATGTAAGTCACTGCCTCTACATCAGCATTTTAAAAAAAAAATTTTTTTTTTTAAAGAATATTCACTCCACACTCAATGATGAATAAAGATTTTTATTACAAAAGCATACCTTCAGAAAATAACATTTATTGATTTAGAATACTCTTGGGGGCCAATGATGAGTTCCAAAACAATTTATAGGGCTAACAAGGGGTAAATAAGACTGTTATAAACACCTTTTGTGCCTTCAGTACAAATGTTTACCCAACTATTCATTGCATTTTGTGCTCACTATCCTGTTTTAGTTGATAATTCACTAATCTATGCATGGAACGAGAGAGAAATGACTGTGAAATACATTAGTGTTGCTCACATTGTTTCGAGTGCAAGTAAGAGACATTGAAGCCATTTTCGTGAAGGCCATTTAAACGAGATCAATTTGTGATCTTTTCACTCTTATTAGTTTTATTGCCATGCACTATTCTTTTCGCACAATGTATAACACATTTGTGTTCCAAAAGGTTATAGGAAAAAGTCTGCAGACCCCAGTGTAAGCAACGGGAGCTTGCAGATAGCATTTAACAATCAGAATACAAAAGATCTATGAGCTATTTAGAATACAAATCAGAAGGGTAAACAGCCGTAAGAGGACTCTTCAGTCATGAATGGGTATTAAAATGAAGTAAGAATGCAGGGGAGATAAAGAGAAGAATGAGCCATGCCTTGGAGAGGTTGAGTCAACAATGGTTGTTTTCCAGTCAGAACTCATCCATGGCCCACAGCAAGTGAGCAAAGAGAACATGTTAATCATGATTGAAGCGCTCAAATATCACCTTCACTTTTTTTAATACCACATAGAAATGAGATGCACTCTTTGTTGTTGAATCTTACTTTTGGGTTAACCCCTTAAACCCAAAATAAAGGGTTTAAGGTAGCACATATGATTTTTATCTCCCATCTGTTGGGCTCCTGAATGGTGCAGCGGTCTAAGGCAATGTATCTCAGTGCTAGAGGCGCCACTACAGACACCCTGGTTCGAATCCAGGCTGTATCACAACCGTCCGTGATTGGGAGTCCCATAGGGCGGCGCACAATTGGCCCAGCATTGTCCGGGTTTGGCCGGTGTAGGCCGTTATTGTAAATAATAATTTGTTTTTAACTGACTTGCCTAGTTAAATAAAGTTTTTTTTTTTTTTTTATCTGTAAGGAATGCCAACTTGTTTCAGCATATTTAAATGGGTGGTTCTTCAATAAAAAAATCTACATTTTATTCATTACACAAGATGGTTGGAAATMGATATTTGTCTTGAATGCATAGTAGGCCTACATACCCATTTGATTGCTACAAAAAAAATATTTGGAATGCAGTCTGGTTTACAGAGCATTTCATTTTCTCTCGGTTTATTATGTTCCCTTTGCCAACAGGTTGATTTAGCAACATAAAACATCTGTTAAAGAGTTTTGTCGATTTTAATTTTAAATTTCACAGTCCAAATCCTGATATTTGCATTGCCATACCCAAACAAAGAATCAAAGGAAGGCGAGCCCATCAATCTTCCTGTTGTCATGTGATTAAGCCTACAATAGTAAGAATTTTGGATTGTTTTSTGCATAAATCTCAGTTGCATTGTTTGTTCCAATATGTCTGAACATAAAGGTATTCTCAGTATTCATATTAGAATGCACAACACCATTATCTGAAATGGTTTTACAGGGGTACTACTGATCTTTGTCTGTGGAGTCTTGGGGGAGGGGAAGCTTTTTTGCCAGCTTGTAGGAGGTAGTCAGGTTGAGCGATCCCTCATGCTTGTTTTTGCCTGCCGCCTGTGCTTTTGTGCAAAGTTTGTCTCCTGTGAAGAGAGATGAGGTGCATTATGGGGTTGCATCAATAGAACATGACACCTATGGAGAGAGGTTCAGATCTGGGACTTATCACTGCATGTCACCCATAAACAGTGGTGATGTAGACAATTAGTCATAAAAACAAACAGGTGTTGCTTTACATAGCCTTAAGTAGCTGGAGGTCATCAGAATTCATTCAATTCCTCATGAAATTGGCACTCTTAAAAATCTTAAGCCTTTTCACACTGCATATTCTTAGCCCAAGGCTAYACTGGCCCTGGGATAGCTTAGCCTGTGTTCACACAAGCATTTGTTAACCATGGACTAAGTTTTTTTGCCTGGCTACCCAAGGCCTTTTCACACTGCATTGTTCTTAGCCCCAGGCTATCCTAGCCCCATGCTAGACTAGCCCTGGAATAGTTTGGCCTGTGTTCACACAACCATTTGTTAACCCTGAGCTAAGCTTTAGCCKWGGGCTAAGGATTCACACTTTTATTCCAAAGCCCTTGGAAAACGTGGACAAACACAACATGCGACCAACAAGCATTTCGCTACACTCCCGTTAACATCTGCTAACCATGTGTATGTGACCAATAAAATTTGATTTGATTTGATTATATCTCTGACACGTGACCAATGTTATAAGTAATGAGACATGTGTTAACACATTACCTTTTGCTTCGAGCCTAGCATTTGATTTCCAACCCTGATGGTTTGTGTAAAAATTGCCGCCTGGTTTCACTTTTGAAATTCAATTTCGCCCTACACCAGAGAATTATGTGAACGAGACAACTTTTCTGAACAAGGCGAAATCATGAAGCAATATTATTATCATGGATATATCCAATAAAATGTCAACACAAAAGCTATGAAAACAGATGAAAATTGAGCATTTGCCAGCCTGCACAGCAGCCAATGTTTTTGCAAGGATGACAGTATTACATTTTTTGTTCTCAGATGGAAGGATGAAATAGTATGAAGTTGCTTATCAAACTAACGCATAGAGCACATTACAGACATCACGAGCAAATGTTAATTGACAGTGCAGCTTTTGTGATTGGGACAGTGAGCATTCAAGGCATTGTTCCCTGACCTTGTTTCACACTGGCTATTTTGGCACCGTGTTTCTGGGGCTAACCCCGAAAAGTCAGTGCTAACTCTGCACCGGAACAGGTCCAGCTAACCCTGGGCTAAGGGTGATGCTTTCCCACTTTAGAATGTGCAAGTGTGAACACATGCTTAGCCCCAGGCTAAACTCTCCTTTAACCCTGTGCTGTGAATGGGCCAAATGATTCTTCTTGTGTAGAAAAAGTKTTTCAGAAAGCTTCCGGGAATGCATGTTTAAATACTTATGATTTAAAGAAAGCCCTAAAAATGTGAACAATAGACCCACTATAGCGACAAAGGGTGTCCTTATCTTAGGAAGGCARCTTCAGAAACTTCCTACTTGGGTGTGGGGTGACTGACTGGATTGGCTTTGGGAAAGTTCATCCAGGGGCATCATTGGTCATGATATCCTGGTTAGCAGGACCATTGCAGTATCTGAATCACCTGTCTGTCAGAGAAAAAAAACTAATTTGTGAAGTTATGTTTTTTTATCTTCTTAAACAAACATATTAAACTGCACTTTATTCAGACAGTTTTACCACACCAAGTGGAGACAGGTAGGTGGAAGAAAAAGTAGGAAGGAAAGAGCTGGGGATTGAAGCCAGGGCTCCGGTGGGGAGAAGCATATYTGTAGTTAAAACTGGGGAGTGTTCACTGCTACACCGCAGACTCCACATGTGAAGTTCAGTCTTGTCAATTGAGCAGATTCTCCGCCACCCAAAAAATAAACAGTAAAAATCGAATCAAATGTTATTTYTCACAGGCGTCCGAATACAACAGGTGTAGACTTGCTTGCTTACGAGCCCTTCCCAACAAAGCAGTTCAAAAATAATAGTAATAATAAAATAGTAACACKAGAGGAATAAAATACACAAGAATGGAGCTATACAGGGAGTACCAGTACCAGATCAATGTGCAGAGGTATGAGGTATTTGACGTAGGTATTACATGAAGGCAGGGCAAAATGACTAGGTATCAGGATAGATTATAATACAGTGGCTTGCGAAAGTATTCACCCCCCTTGGCATTTTTCCTATTTTGCTGCCTTACAAACTGGAATTAAAATAGATTTTTGGGGGTTTGTATAATTTGATTTAAACAACATGCCTACCACTTTGAAGATGCAAATTATGTTTTATTGTGAAACAAACAAGAAATAAGACAAAAAAATACGAAAACTTGAGCGTGCATAACTATTCACCCCCAAAGTCAATACTTTGTAGAGCCACCTTTTGCAGCAATGTAACGATGTTCGTCTGAGGAAGAAGGAGTAGACCAAAGCGCAGCGTGGTACGTGTTCATGATGTTTATTAAAACCTGAACACTGGAACAAAAACAAAAGTGGGAACAAAACGCAACAGTTCTGTCAGATACTCACACAAAACAGAAAACAACTACCCACAAAACACAGGTGGGAAAAGGCTACCTAAGTATGGTTCTCAATCAGAGACAACGATAGACAGCTGCCTCTGATTGAGAACCACACCCGCCAAACACATAGAAATAGACAACATAGAACAAAAACACCCCACCCCAACTCACGCCCTGACCCAAAATAGAGACATAAAAAGGATCTCTAAGGTCAGGGCGTGACAGTACCCCCCCCCCCCCAAAGATGCGGACTCCGGCCGCAAAACTAAACCTATAGGGGAGGGTCTGGTGGGCATCTATCCGCGGTGGCGGCTCTGGTGCGGAACGTGGCCTCGCTCCACCTTAAGCTTGGCTCACTTATCTGGCGCCTCTGGAGCGGGGACCCTCGCGCCGACCCCGGACTGGGGAAACCTTGCAGCCGACCCCGGACAGGAGGGCGACTCTGGCAGCTTCCATGGCTTCTGGTTGGAATATGTGCGTACGGTTACTGTGAGGATGACCTCGTCAATGCACTTATTAATGAAGCCTGTGACTGATGTGGTAAACTCCTCAATGCCATCGAATMAATCCCAGAACATATTCCAGTCTGTGCTAGCGAAACAGTCCTGTAGCTTAGCATCCAATTGAGATTGCGTCATCTGTGGATCTGTTGGGGCAGTATGCGAATTGGAGTGGATCCAGGGTGTCTGGGATGATGGTGTTGATGTGTGTCATGACCAGCCTTTCAAAGCACTTCATAATTACAAATGTAAGGGCTACAGGGCGATAGTCATTTAGGCAGGTTTCCTTGGAGTTCTTATGTACAGGAACAACAGTGGTCAGCTTGAAACATGTTGGGATTACAGACTGGTACAAGGAGAGATTGAAAATGTCTGTGAAGACGCTTGCCAGATAGTCTGCGCATGTTTTAAGAACACTGTATTCACTGTATTCTGCTGTTTTATGAACAACACCCTTTTTGTGTAAGATCTCTACATAGAGTAATGCCACCCAAACGTGTGTAAACAAAAATAGGTTTTGGTTTCACCACCTGTTTAGGGTGAGGCCTGTCTATATAATGCTTACAAGCCAGTTCCTTGTTGCTGCTGGCTTTGGAACAGCCAGACAGACTCTTAGGCGATGTTTACAGCTCATTGGTAATAAACCTAACACACTCGGAGTAACTCATTGTTGAAAAGTATTTTATCATTGTATTTTTCTGTGCTAGCAGTTGCCTACATCAGAACAGGCAGTGAAAGTACAAGTGAAGTGATGACTGTGTCCATCCTTTACTACATGCTTATAAGCGGTCATTAGCTCTTCTCATACAGAAACATAAAGAGACCTGTATAAAGTCAGCAAACACAACGTTCTCTCTAAAGGCGGGTGAAACAGGAAGTGGGTGGTTTTAGAACATCTCTACCCTGCTGACGTGTGCCCTGACACGGGTTCACTCAGTAGTAGAAATTTGAAAAAAGGCACAAGCCAATAAAAATGTAAATGGGTGAAACTTCCCTTGGGGCTGTTGGGGAAATGCATATCCATTTGGCTCCGAGCCCAAGCACAAGCCACAAGAGTGGTTGAGAAACACAATGTTATGTTGTATAAGGGAAGGGTGTTTTTTTCTGTGTGTCCATGATAAATGCAACACGGGTTCCCTTTCCTTTGCTCCTAACGGCTAAATTGTGGTTTGCTGTGTGCAATAGCCTTAACAATAATCCAGAGAAGGCYAGTCTTCTTTTTTGAGATCTCTGATACTGTATGTACAGTTTATACTATTTAAACAGACCTGATGCTCTAACCGTTTTGCATGTAGGCCTACACTTTTCAATGTAATCTGAAGTTGCAGTGGTTGATGCAATCATTCTAAATGTAGTTATTTTTTGTGCTCTATATGAGAACTGTTTTGTGTGTCAATGTTCAATGAAAGACAGGTGATTTAGCATATCATTCAATAGCTCCCCTTCAGTCTGAATGCTCCTCCTTCAATGCMCCTCTTTCCATGGGCAGGAGGAGAGCTCTTTGCGGCATCTATTCATGACAGAAGGCACTGAAAGGGATCACCYCAGGCTGCCTTTCAAGCTTTCACTGGTCTGAGACCATCCATTTGGCTTTGGTGGCTTTTAAAGGAGAAGGATGACCCCATCCAACGTATGGGCAGGTCAGCACTACCTTGATCTACCTGGATAAGAGGAACTATGGTCCAGATGACAGTAAATAAGGTTTATAGACAGCCTGAGTAGAACAAGTCATAAACCTGCTGTTAATCCAGATTGAATTCAAATCCACTGCATTTGCAATCAGTGAGATATCAACATGTGAATAATCATCACTATTGAATAAACGTATATCTTTATTATTAATTATAACTATTACAGAAAACGCCAAATGATACTTTACTTKTTGAAAAGGGAAGACATATGTTTCAGTAATATATAGAGGACAAAAATAGCTTATAAACATGCAGTGAACARGGATGAAAAACATCAGACTATTACCACATAGTTTTACATAATCCCCCTAGAGTTTATGCGTCAATTTAAATGATATAACCKAAAAAAAACATCAAAATCCATCAGGTTTTTTTTGCACTGGATACGTCTCAATTCACCGCAGTGTCGCACTTCCGCATCTATGGTGAAAGGTGGCAGAGCTAGCATCTGTCTGTAGCTTCCGAACGGTTTGACCTACAAAACTATTATGACCACTCTATGGAAAGGGGAGACTCTAACGTGTCAGGAGACTCAAGTGTCAGGAGACTCGTCTGAAGTCGGTACCATCGGTGGGCCAACTTCTGTTTGGTAGTGTCCGAACTATTTGGGCTACAAATGAATGGGCTCTGCGACCCCACAAGCATCACAGGACTCATCCAAATCAAATCAAATGTATTTATATAGCCCTTCTTACATCAGCTGATATCTCAAAGTGCTGTACAGAAACCCAGCCTAAAACCCCAAACAGCAAGCAATGCAGGTGTAGAAGCACGGTGGTTAGGAAAAACTTCCTAGAAAGGCCAAAACCTAGGAAGAGACCTAGAGAGGAACCAGGCTATGAGGGGTGGCCAGTCCTCTTCTGGCTGTGCTGGGTGGAGATTATAACAGAACATGGCCAAGATGTTCAAATGTTCAAAATGACCAGCATGGTCAAATAATAATAACACAGTAGTTGTCGAGGGTGCAACAAGTCAGCACCTCAGGAGTAAATGTCAGTTGGCTTTTCATAGCCGATCATTAAATCAAATCAAATCAAATGTTATTTGTCACATACACATGGTTAGCAAATGTTAATGCGAGTGTAGCGAAATGCTTGTGCTTCTAGTTCCGACAATGCAGTAATAACCAACGAAGTAATCTAACCTAACAATTCCAAAACTACTACCTTATACACACAAGTGTAAAGGGATAAAGAATATGTACATAAAGATATATGAATGAGTGATGTACAGAACGGCATAGGCAAGATGCAGTAGATGGTATAGAGTACAGTATATACATATGAGATGAGTAATGTAGGGTATATAAAACATAAAGTGGCATAGTTTAAAGTGGTTAGTGATACATGTATTACATAAAGATGGCAAGATGCAGTAGATGATATAGAGTACAGTATATACATATACATATGAGATGAGTAAGTTAGGGTATGTAAACATTATATTAAGTGGCATTGTTTAAAGTGGCTAGTGATACATTTTTACATAAATTTCCATCAATTCCCATTATTAAAGTGGCTGGAGTTGAGTCAGTATGTTGGCAGCGGCCACTAAATGTTAGTGGTGGCTGTTTAACAGTCTGAAGGCCTTGAGATAGAAGCTGTTTTTCAGTCTCTCGTCCCTGCTTAGATGCACCTGTTACTGACCTCGCCTTCTGGATGATAGCGGGTGAACAGGCAGTGGCTTGGTGGTTGTGTCCTTGATGATCTTTATGGCCTTCCTGTGACATCGGGTGTGTAGGTGTCCTGGAGGGCAGGTAGTTTGCCCCGGTGATGCGTTGTGCAGACCTCACTACCCTCTGGAGATCCTTACGGGTTGTGGCGGAGCAGTTGCCGTACCAGGCGGTGATACACCCCGACAGGATGCTCTCGATTGTGCATCTGTAGAAGTTTGTGAGTGGAGAGTATCTCTACCGCTCCTGCTGTCTCTAGAGAGTTGAAAACAGCAGGTCTGGGACAGGTAGCCAGTCCGGTGAACAGGTCAGGGTTCCATAGCCGCAGGCAGAACAGTTGAAACTGGAGCAGCAGCACGGCCAGGTGGACTGGGGACAGCAAGGAGTCATCATGCCAGGTAGTCCTGAGGCATGGTCCTAGGGCTCCGGTCCTCCGAGAGAGAGAAAGAAAGAAAAGAAAGAAAGAAGAAAGAGAGAATTAGAGAGAGCATACTTAAATTCACACAGGACACCGGATAAGACAGGAGAAGTACTCCAGATATAACAGACTGAACCTAGCCCCCCGACACATAAACTACTGCAGCATAAACACTGGAGGCTGAGACAGGAGGAGTCAGGAGACACTGTGGCCCCATCCGATGATACCCCGGACAGGGCCAAACAGGCAGGATATAACCCCACCCACTTTGCCAAAGCACAGCTCCACACACTAGAGGGATACTTCAACCACCAACTTACCATCCTGAGACAAGGCCGAGTATAGCCCACAAAGATCCCGCCACGGCACAACCCAAGGGGTGCGCCAACCCAGACAGAAGATCACGTCATTGACTCAACCCACTCAAGTGACGCACCCCTCGTAGGGACGGCATGGAAGAGCACCAGTAAGCCAGTGATTCGCCCCTGTAAGGTCTAGAGGCAGAGAATCTCAGTGGAGAGAGGGGAAGGTAAACGGTACTGGTTTAAAAATATGAATGGAAGTATGAAGGTAGTTTTGTGCCTACCCAAAAAAAGGGTTTAAATGTGTAAAATATATATACACTACCGGTCAAAAGTTTTAGATAACCTACTCTTTATTTTTACTCATTTCTACATTGTAGAATAATAGTGAAGACATCAAAACTATGAAATAACACATATGGAATCATGTAGTAAACAAAAAAAGTGTTAAACAAATCAAAATCTATTTTATATTTTATACTAAGTAGCCACCCTTTGCCTCGATGACAGCTTTTGACATTCTCTCAACCAGCTTCACCTGGAATGCTTTTCCAACAGTCTTGAAGGAGTTTCCACATATGCTGAGCACTTCTTGGCTGCTTTTCCTTCACTCTGCGGTGCGACTCATCCCAAACCATAACAGTTTRGTTGAGGTCGGGGGATTGTGGAGGCCAGGTCATCTGATGCAGCACTTCATCACTCTCCTTCTTGGTAAAATAGCCCTTACACAGCCTGGAGGTGTGTTGCGTCATTGTCCTGTTGAAAAACAAATGATAGTTGTCACACCCTGATCTGTTTCACCTGTCTTTGTGCTTGTCTCCACAAACCTCCAGGTGTTACCCATCTTCCTCATTATCCCCAGTGTATTTGTACCTGTGTTCTCTGTTTGTCTGTTGCCAGTTCGTTTMGTTTCCCCGTGCTACTGTCTTTCTCTAGTTCCAGTTTTGACCATTTTGCCTGCCCTGAGCCTGCCTGCCATTCTGTACCTTGTCACACCACCCTGGATTACTGACCTCTGCCTGCCCTAACCCTGAGCCTGCCGTTCTGTACCTTTCGGGCTCTGCTCTGGATTACTGACCTCTGCCTGCCCTTGACATGTCGTTTGCCTGCCCCCCTGTTTTTGTAATAAACTTTTGTTATTTCGAAACTGTCTGCATCTGGGTCATTTGGGACAATAGTCCCACTCTGCGCAAACCAGATTGGATGGCGTATCGCTGCAGAATTCTGTGGTAGCCATGCTGGTTAAGTGTGCCTTGAATTCTAAATAAATCACTGACAGTGTCACCAGCAAAGCACCTCCACACCATAACACCTCCTCTTCCATGCTTTACGGTGGGAAATASACATGCGGATATCATCCATTCACCCACACCGCATCTCACAAAGACACAGCGGTTGGAAACAAAAATCTCAAATTTGGACTCCGGACCAAAGGACAAATTTCCACCGGTCTAATGTCCATTGCTTGTGTTTCTTGGCCCAAGCAAGTCTCTTCTTCTTATTGGTGTCCTTTAGTAGTGGTTTCTTTGCAGCAATTCAACCATGAAGGCCTGATTCAACAGTTGATGTTGAGATCTGTCTATTACTTGAACTCTGTGAAGCATTTATTTGGGCTGCAATTTCTGAGGCTGGTAACTCTAATGAACTTGTCCTTTGCAGCAGAGGTAACTCTGCCTCTTCCTTTCCCGTGGCGGTCCTCATGAGACCCAGTTTTTACGACTGCACTTGAAGAAACTTTTAAAGTTTTTGAAATGTTCCGTATTGACTGACCTTCATGTTTTAAAGTAATGATGGACTGTTGTTTCGCTTTCCTTATTTGAGCTGTTCTTGCCATAATATGGACTTGGTCTTTTACCAAATAGGGCTATCTTCTGTATACCCACCTACATTTTCAAAACACAACTGAAGGAAAGAAATTCCACAAATTAACTTTTAAGAAGGAACACCTGTTAATTGAAATGCATTCCAGGTGACTACCTCATGAAGTGAGTAGGTGTTCTAAAACTTTTGACAGGTTGTCACGTGTGCTCCCTCTCAGGCCTCTAGGTCACCAGGCTGCTCGTTATGGTGCACACCTGTCACCATCGTTACGCGCATTATGTAACGGTCATCSTTGCATGAAGAGGAAGAATCGGACCAAAGCGCAGCGTGGTAAGTGTTCATGACTTTTATTTCAACTGAACACTAGAACAAAATACCAAAGTGCAAAACGAAACCGAAACAGTCCTGTCAGGTGCAGAAAACACTAAACAGAAAATAACTACCCACAAAACACAGGTGGGAAAAGGCTACCTAAGTATGGTTCCCAATCAGAGACAACGATAGACAGCAAGGGCTGCCCTGATTGAAGAAAACCACCCGGCCAAAAAAACAAGGAAAATAACAAAACATAGGCAAAATGAAAAACATGGGAATGGCCCACCCCAAATCCCACCAACCCTGACCCCAAAAAAAAACCAAAATTTAGAGGAATAAAAAAAGGCGTGACACATATGGACTCTTACTATTTCAACCCTCCTTGATCTAACCTGCCCTAATATATGCCCACTCTGGGTAAACTCTTTTTGACATAAAACCAAAGTTGGAAACTGTTGAGTACTACCATGAGTACATTAAATGTAACTGCCAATAATTTAAAAATGTACCGTTCCGAACTTACAAAAACTGATGGAAAACACTTGCAAAAAGAAACAGGGAAAGTAAAATAGATTTGTTAATTTCCTGTTAAAACCAACCGCTTTACCCTCAGGGCTGAGCGTAGTTTCCGTCGGAGTAATCCTTCTCAAGTTCACTTGGTGTTTTTATTGTTCAACATTAAATACTTTTTATTCTAAATTTGTGTTTTCTTTTTCTTTTTTTTAATGCAAGGGGAGTTCGTTTTTCAATTTCACCTCAAATATCGTTATTCTGGGAATGGCTTAAGGGGTTGTGAGAAATTCCTACAAAAAAAAGGAAAAGCTTTATTTTTATACTGTTAAAACAGGTAAACGCAAAGATTTTGGTCCCTTTCAGGAACTCATTAGTGAAAAAGTGATTTTGGAAAAATTTTGGAAAAAGGCACAATGGGGAAGGATTATTGGGACCTATTTTTTTCAAAAGGTTCAATGGGAATTTCAAAATCCAATTTTCTTTGCTTTGGTTTTTGACACTTTTATTCACCAAGTTTTTAAAAGGGTGACCATTCTTAAGAAATCCACATTTTCACCAAAAACGGCAGATTTTGGGGTCATAGTAACTGTAAAACTTTGGGGAACAATTTGCTTATTTCATTTCATCGTTTTAATGTATACGGAACATTAAAAACCTTTCACACTGCTCCTATAAGGACCCTTTTTAAAACCCAATTTACCAGGGGAAAGGTTACCCAGGAGTTAAAAGCAAACCAAAATTACTCAAAAGAGGTTTTTCTAAATATTTCAGGGTAAATGAAACCCAAACCCTGAATTGCATCTGCTTAATCGTTTTCCTCCTAGAACGAAGTTCAAAAACGCTCAAAAAAATAGTTAAACATTATCCCATTAACATTATTGCAAGGGATTCTCTGGTGTTGAGGGATGCCTGGGCGTATTGTTCAAATCCGGGATGGGCTAAAGGGTATTAATCATGGGGGACCCAAACAAACTATGTCACTAAATCTAAGAATAGATTTATCCTAATTTTCCCCCCTTTTGTGTTACAAATTTGGTTATAAGGATGTAAGATCATCAGGTGGCTCCCTTTTCTGAATTTTTATCCACTTTATTTTCCTGGATTTACCAAGCTTACTAAAAAATCTTAAAAAGGTACTCGGATATTGGGAAATGGAAAACATATCTTCTGAAAATTTAACTTCTCTCATTGGAACAAACCATCAAATTCATTAGCTAAAGGATAAATTTTTGCAAGAAAAGACTTTGGTTCAATGGGAGTGAAGATGGGAATTTTTCAAAAAATTATTAAAAAGTTCAGAGTGGTAAGCCAATTTTAAAACGCAGCCAAAAGCTATGCATTTAAAGGGGGAAAACCATAGAAGAAAGGGGATATGATTGGGAGCCAAGCTTGAACAAGTTTTCTAAAAGGGAAAGATAATTCTATCTTGAAGGAAGAGGGGAGTCTGTTGTTCAGGTCTTTTTAACAAAACTAGGAATTTAGAAAACAGACTTAACAACCGGATTCTGGCAAAAGGGGCCCTTGGTAAAGGTCAAGGAGGGCAAAATGGGATTGGGGAAAAGGGGGGAAAAAAGGAAACACTAGTTTACTTTTTGCACTTGAAAAAAGAGGAAAACTACAAAAAAAAAATCTTATAACTGCACTCAAAAATTTTAACCGATGTTTTTATGGCAAAGGTTCCCCATTTAACAAATATCTTCATTTGCATTGTTTCCAATTCCTTTTATGAAAAAAACCCTTTACCCAGGCTCTTTTTCAAATTTTTCAGGGAAAAAGGGAGGGTTATGAAAAAAAAGCTTAACATTTGCCACATTTAAATTATTTATGTCCCTGTAATTGAGGGGATTGATTTCCCACTCAGTGGCGATTCCACCTGTGTCAATTGGGAGAAAAATTAGGAAGAGGCTTCTGAAGCAAATTGAAAAAAAGGGAAATCAAAAAAAAACCTGGCCCTGAGGCCTTTGTTCAGTTTTGGAAATTCTTTATAAAAGGGAACAGTTTTTGAGTTTGCTAGAGGACACATTTTCAATTATGGTTCAAGATTGCATTTAAAAAATGGGGGAAAATGGTCTCCACTATTTTGGAACCAGGCCTTATTGTCATTGATTCCCGAAGGGGGCTGATAAAAAGGACCCTTTCTTAATTTGACCCAATGAGAACCAATTTACTTTAATTAAAAATGTTGATTAAAAATTGATTTGCTCGGGGTTTATTTGCCAAAAAACATTAAGAAAGGGATAGATTTACATTATAAAATTGAAGGGACTTTCACAACAGGATTATTTGAAAGGCGGTCCCACCAATTAAGCTCTTTAACCATTTCGTTTAGGTTCTTGAAACCTGATAATTTATTCAGATGCAATGGACTTCAGATTTGCGGTTGTTCCATTTTTCGGGACTTCTTGTAAAGGGCCTTTGAAACACCAATTGAAACATGGAATTCTTCCTTTTAAGGTCTCTTTAAACTTTTTGGATTGGTTGATCATTTTATTTTTAAAGTAAAATTCGCATGTTTACCCAAAGATATAAATAGTCCGTGCTTACCTAAAACCTAATTACTTCCAAAAGAATTTAGTATTCAAACAGAAGTTGTACGGACCCCCAGGATGCCCAATTTCGGGCCATTTTTTATTTAATTTTGGTGTGGGAACTTCTATTCTCTAGGATATTCTGAAAATTTGATGCAAAATTGTTATGGCTAAAAAAAACCATTTTTTTTAACCCAAAAGGAAATCAAAATTTTCCAAAACTGGGCTGATGATTATTAACCTTCTTAAACCCATTTAATCCCGGGAAAATTTTTCCCAGGACATGAAATATCCAAAATCAAGGTCATTAGTAACCCCATTTTTGAAGTAATCAATTTCATTTATTTGTGAATTTGAAATGGAAAAAGTAGGGTGAAAAGGTGTGTTGTTATGTCCAGGGGTCACAAATTGTGAAACTTGGGATTAATGTTACGTTTACTGAAATTTAAAACATACTTTTCCATTTGGCAGGTATCCCAAAGTTTATCTTATTATAATTTCCCAAACCCAGTTTATTAAACCCACATTTTAAAACTAAAGCAGGTTTTTTCAGGCTTTGCCCCACTAGAATGGTTTTTTCCCGGTTGCACATTCTTCTAAGATGTGACTATACAACATCCAAAAAAAACCATTATACGGGACACCGATATGAAAAAAACTTTGAAGAAGCAAAGTTTGTAAAAAAAAAACCATTTCAACGTGATTTTCAAAAACATTTGGTACTTTTATTTAAACATACATTTAACATTTGTTACTTTAGTAAACACAGTTATTGAAAAACCATTAATATTGTTTAAAACTTTATTTGTAACAATTTTGAACTTGTTACTTTAGTGGGCAATATTTCATTGTAAAAAAACATTGGTTCATTGTACATTTTTAGTGCAACATTTTCATTAACAAACTGTATTAAAAGCAGGTCGTGTTGATTCATTTCCCACTGAACATAAGTGGTTTAACCATTTGGAAGAGAGGTAGGCCTGGTAGGAAATGCCATTTTCCAAGTAGAGGGCCTTACAAACTGAAACAAAAACAATTATATATAATATATATTTAAAAAGCACCCAACTTGCACAATAGTGGGCATATATATATACAAACTGCTCAAAAAAAAAAATAAAGGGGGACACTTTAAAACAACACAATTAACTCCAAAAGTTCAAATTCCCACACTTTCTGTGGAAAAACCCCCAAACAACTTGTCCGGTTCCCACCTTAGGGAAGGCAAACCACTGAATTGACATTAATTCCACATTGCTGTTTGTTTTGCAAATGGGGAAAAAAGACCAAAAAAGTGGAAATTATAGGGCAATTAAGCAAGACCCAACCCAAATTAAAAGAAGTGGTTTCTGGGCAGGGTCGTGACCACAAGGAAACCCCACTTTCTTTCAGTTTCCTTATGGCTTCCTGGGGCTTGGATGTTTTTGTTCAAACTTTTTAATGCGCGGGCCTTTTTTCACTTTTTGTCTAGTGGTAGCATGGGAAAAGAACGGGGAGTTCTACCAAACCCACAAACCAAGTGGGGCTTCCAGGATATGGGCAGGCTCAATCCCAGGGATGGCCACATCAATGCGAGCTGTTGGGCCAAAAGGTTTTGCCTGTGTCTGGTCCAGCGTAGTTCCAGGACATGGAGGGCAGCTTACCCAGGCGAAGGACCCAGGGCAAGTTACATCAGGGGAGACGTGGAAGGAGGGGCCGTAGAGGGCAAAACAAAAACCCAGGCAAAAGGCAGGGGGACCGCTACCTCCCGGCCTTTGTTGCAAAGAAGGGGAAGCAGGGGAGGAAGGCACTTTGCCAGGAAGGC
>NC_036839.1:9090427-9102810 GCF_002910315.2 Salvelinus sp. IW2-2015 | reverse complement strand
AATCTCAAATTTGGACTCCGGACCAAAGGACAAAATTTCCACCGGTCTAATGTCCCATGCTTGTGTTTCTTGGCCCAAGCAAGTCTCTTCTTCTTATTGGTGTCCTTTAGTAGTGGTTTCTTTGCAGCAATTCAACCATGAAGGCCTGATTCAACAGTTGATGTTGAGATCTGTCTATTACTTGAACTCTGTGAAGCATTTATTTGGGCTGCAATTTCTGAGGCTGGTAACTCTAATGAACTTGTCCTTTGCAGCAGAGGTAACTCTGCCTCTTCCTTTCCCGTGGCGGTCCTCATGAGACCCAGTTTTTACGACTGCACTTGAAGAAACTTTTAAAGTTTTTGAAATGTTCCGTATTGACTGACCTTCATGTTTTAAAGTAATGATGGACTGTTGTTTCGCTTTCCTTATTTGAGCTGTTCTTGCCATAATATGGACTTGGTCTTTTACCAAATAGGGCTATCTTCTGTATACCCACCTACATTTTCAAAACACAACTGAAGGAAAGAAATTCCACAAATTAACTTTTAAGAAGGAACACCTGTTAATTGAAATGCATTCCAGGTGACTACCTCATGAAGTGAGTAGGTGTTCTAAAACTTTTGACAGGTTGTCACGTGTGCTCCCTCTCAGGCCTCTAGGTCACCAGGCTGCTCGTTATGGTGCACACCTGTCACCATCGTTACGCGCATTATGTAACGGTCATCSTTGCATGAAGAGGAAGAATCGGACCAAAGCGCAGCGTGGTAAGTGTTCATGACTTTTATTTCAACTGAACACTAGAACAAAATACCAAAGTGCAAAACGAAACCGAAACAGTCCTGTCAGGTGCAGAAAACACTAAACAGAAAATAACTACCCACAAAACACAGGTGGGAAAAGGCTACCTAAGTATGGTTCCCAATCAGAGACAACGATAGACAGCMMTCCCTGATTGAGAACCATACCCGGCCAAAACAAAGAAATACAAAACATAGCAAAATGAACATAGAATGCCCACCCAAATCACACCCTGACCAAACCAAATTAGAGACATAAAAAGGGCGTGACACATTATGGACTACATCACCTCCTTGATTACCTGCCCTATATATGTCACTCTGGGTAACTCTGTTGACATTAACCAAATTGGAACTGTGAGTACTACCATGAGTACAGTTAATGTACTGCCAATAATAAATGTACCGTTCGAACTACAACTGATGAACACTTGCCAAAGAAAAGGAAGTAAATAGATTTGTAATTCTGTTAACCACCGCTACCTCAGCTGAGCGTAGTTTTCCGTCGGAGTAATCCTCTCAAGGTTCACTGTTTGTTTTATTGTTCACATTAATACTTGTTATCTAATTTGTGTTCTTTCTTTTTTAATGCAGGAGTTCGTTTTCAATTCACTCAATATCGTTAGTCTGAATGCRAGGGGTTTGAGAAATCCTACAAAAAGGAAAGCTTTATTTTTATACTGTAAACGCAGTAACGCAGATTTTGTCCTTCTTCAGGAAACTCATTCAGGTGAAAGTGATTTGAAATTTTGGAAAGCACAATGGGGAGATATGYCCTATTTCAGTCATGGATCAAATCATTCTGCTGGTGTTTTGACACTTATTCACAAGTTTAAAGGTGACATTCTAGAATCCACATCTTCACAAYACGGCAGATGGGTCATAGTAACTGTTAAACTTGACAATGCTATTTTCATCATCTGTAATGTATACGGACATAACTCACATGCTCCTWATAAGACCCTTTTWACCCAATTTACCASGAAYGTACAGGATTTAAGCAACAAATACTCAGAGGCTTTTCTAATTATTTCAGGYGATTTTAATGWAACACCTGATGCATCTGCTGATCGTTTTCCTCCTAGAACGAGTCAAAACCCTCAAAATAGTAACATTATCATTACATTATGCAAGGATCTCTGTGTTGAGGATGCCTGSCGTTATTTCAATCCGGATGCTAAGGGTTATACATGGACCAACAAAACTATGTCACGTAAATCTAGAATAGATTTATTCCTAATTTCCCCTTTTTTGTTACAATTTGTTATAGATGTAGATCATCAGTTGGCTCCCTTTTTCTATCATAACTTGATTTCCCTGATTTACAAGCTACTAAAAAATCTAAAGGTACTCGAGGATATTGAAAATGAAACAAAACTCTTCTTAAAGATAACTGCTCTCATTGAAAACATTCCAAATCATTAGCTTAAGATATTTTTGCAGAAAGACTTGGGTCTGGGAGTAGATGGATTTATTCAAATGATTAAAAGTCAGAGTGGTAGCCATTAAAACGGCCAAAGAGACTAATTGCAATTAAAAGAACCATAGAGAAAAGGAGATGATGAGGCAAGCTTGACAAGTTTCTAAAGAAGATAATCTATCTGAAGAGAGAGTCTGTGTTTCAGGTCTTTACAAACTTAGAATTAGAACAGACTTACACGATCTGGCAACAAGGGCGCCTTTGTAAGGTCAGAGCAAAAATGGGAGTTGAAGAGGGGCGAAAAGAAACACTAGATTAACTTGTTTTTGCACTTGAAAAGAGAAACTAACAAAAAAGAAAAATCTATAACTGCACTCAAAATTAACGACTTTATGCAAAGACCCATTACAAATCATCATCATTTGTCAATTCCTTTTATGAAAACCTTTACAGCTCTACAATTTCAGGGAAGCATGGTTCATGAAAGCTACATTTGCCACATTCAAGGGAATCTAATGTCCTGTAATTGAGGATTGATTTCCACTCCCAGTTTGCGATTCACCTGTGTCAATTGGCAGGAGAATTCAGAGAGGCTCCTGAATTCAATGAAAAAAGGGAAATCACCTGGCCCTGATGCCTTGTCAGTTGAATTCTGGAATAGAACAAGTTTTTGTGGAGTTGCCTAGAGGACAACGATTTTCAATATGTTTCAAAGATTGCATTAGGAAAATGGGGAAATGGTCTCCACTATGAAACAGGGCCTTATTTCATTGATTCGAAGCCTGATAAAACCCTTCTCTAATGACAATTGGAGACCAATACTTTATTAAATGTTGATTACAAAATTGATTGCGGTCTGGTTATGCCCAAAAAAATAAGAAAGGAATAGATACCATTATAAAATTGAGGACTCAAACAGGATTTATGACAGGGCGTCCACATAAGCTCTAACATTTCGTTTAGTCGTTGGACCTATTAGATTATCAGATGCAATTGACTCAGATGGCGGTGTCCTATTTCTTGGACTTCCTGGTAAAGGCTGCACTTTGAACCACAATTGAACATGGATTCTCTTTAGGTCTCTTTAACAACTTTTTGGGATTTTGCCGGTGATAATTTTATTAAAGTAAATTTCGCAATGTTTTACAAAATAATAAACTATAAGAATTCGGTGCTACTACCTTACATACTTCCAACAAGATTTCGAGTAGTTCAACAGAACGTGTACGACACGGGAATGCCCAATTTCGCCATTTTTATTAATTTTGTTGTAGGGAACTTCTATCTCCTCAGATATTCTGAATGATGAAATTTGTATGGCTTATACCATTTTTAACAAAGAAATCAAAAATTTTCCCAAACCTTGGCTGATGAACTACTTCTTTCTTAACCCATTTAATCCCGAATTTTTTCCCAGACATGAAAATATCCAAATCAAGTGTCATTAGTAACCATTTGAGTAACTCAATTCATTATTTTCTTGAAATTTTAATGGAAAAAGTAGGTGGAAAAAAAGGTGTCTTTATGGATCGGGCACATTTGACTGTGGGATAATGTTACTATACTGAATTAACACCTATTTCTCCTACTGCAGTTATCAAAGTTGCTTATAATCCCCAACCCAGTTATTAAACCACATTTAAACCTAGCAGTCTTCAGCATTGCCACGGTAGAATGTCCGTCACATTCCAGTTGTGACTATTTTACACCATCTCAAAACCATTATACCGACACCGATATGAAAACTAGACCGAGCCAAAGTTTTCAAAAAAAGACCAACCATCAACCGTATTTCAAAACATTGTTACTTTATTGTAACATACATTGTAACATTGTTCCACTTTCAGTACACACATGTAATTGAAACTTAATATTGTAACGTGGTTATTGTAAAAACATTTGAACTATGTACTTTACCAGTGCAATATTCATTTGTAACAATTGTCATTGTGACTTTTAGGCAAAAACATTTCACTAACAGCTGTATAGCAAGTCGTGTGATCATTTCCACGAACATAAACGTAACATTTAGGAAGACGGTAGCCTGCCTAGAATATGCATTCAAGTAGAGGCCTACACTGAACAACAATACACATTATATATATATATATTTAAAAAGCACCACCTGCACAATGAGTTGCCATTATATATTATACACTGCGTGCAGAACAAAATAAACCGGAACAAACTTAAACAACACCAAGGTGTAACTCCAAGCTCAATCATGACTTCTGTGAAATCAGAACTGTTCCAACTAGAGGAAGCAACACTGATTGACAAATAAATTTACACGATTGCTTGTTGTGCAAATGGAATAGGCGACAACAGTGGAAAATTATAGGCCAATTAGCAGTAGGACCACCCCCCAATAAAGGAGGGTTCTTGCAGGTGGTGACCACAGAGAACACTTCTCAGTTTCCTTGCTTCCTGGCTGATGTTTATGGTCACTTTCTGAATGCTGTGCGGTGCTTTCCACTCTATGGTAGCAGACGACGGAGTTCTACAACCCACACAAGTTGAGCTCACGGTAGGCAGCTCATCCAGTTGATTGGCACTATTCAATGCTGAAGCTAGTGGCAAGAAGGTTTTGCATGGCTCGTGCCTAGTCGAGCTGAGTTCCACAGGCAGTACTTCAGGAGTAACATGGGAGGCCAGGTGCACACAGCAGCCGAGAAAGGAGGAGCAAATGAACAGTTATAAAGCCGGTAGACAGTGTAAGGAGTCGGAGGAGGGGTGTAGTAAAGATGCGTGGAAAAGAAAATAAGAGTGCTAGCTGTTACAGGGCAAAGCATACATGGAGCAGACCGCTACCTCCGCCTTTGTGCAAAAGGAGCAGAGAGGAGTCACTAGCCAAGCTCCCTGCAAAATGACCCTCCAGCAGGCCACAAGATGTGCAGTTGTCTGCTCACAACGGTCAGAAACAGACTCCATGAGGGTGGTATGAGGCCCGACGTCCACAGGTCGGGGTTCTTGCGTTAACGCCCAAACCGATGCCCAGGACGATTTTGCAATTTGCCAGAGAACACCCAAAGAATTGGCAATTCACCTACTGGCGCCCTGTGCTCTTCACAGACTAGATAAAGCAGGTTCGACACTGAGCACATGTCGACAGACGTGGACAGTTCCTGTAGAGACGGCGTGCGAATAACGCTTCCTGCCCGTGCAAATCCTTCCAGCCATGAACCGGATTTGCCGTGGGTCATCATGTGTAGATAAGGGTGGCAATTTCTTTGGGGTCCGCACAGCCCTCCATAGCTCGCACAGAGGGTAGCCATGACTTGACCATAGGTACCGAGAGGAGATCCTCGACACCCCTTGTGAGGACACATATTCTGTGGTGCGTTGGCCCATGAAGTTCACTCCTAATACAAAGAACAACAATCTCAAGACCTACATGTGGCTGGATGTGTCAGCATTTTCCGCAAGACGGAAGTTCATTCCCGAATTGCGTTGAGATTGGACCGCCCGGTTCCCCAGACCGTGAATTCCATATTGAGCACATCTAAGGACATCATGCGTCTCGCTCCACCACAACGCCACGTAGTTGTCTGAGCCACAGGACTGTCCAGGTAGTCTGGCGGGATGCTTTATGTCCAGGTCTGGGAGGAATCCCTCAGGAACCAATCCGCCACCTTCATCAGGAGGGCATGCCCAGGCGATCTGTTAGGGAGGCATACAGGCACCGTGGATGCCACACACACACTACTAGAGGGCCTCATTTTGACTTTTTAAGGAACATTACATTCAAAGTTGGATCAGAGCCCTGTAGTGTGTTTTCCACTTTAATTTTGACTTGTGACTCCCAAATCCAGGACCCCATGGGTGCATAAAATTTAATGAATTTCCATTAGATAATTTTGTTGGATTTTAGTTGTCAAGCACAATCAAAGTATGTAAAGAAAAAAAGTATTTAATAAAAATAGTTCATTCATTCAGATCTAGGATCTGTGTTATTTTAAGCTTTCCCAAATTTATTTTTTTGCGACATGTATTATTCATAGGAGGTATCTGCTCAGAACCAAGTGCAAGATTAGTTTAGTGCCATCAGCTATTTGAAACTGTATTCAGTCAAGACCTACTGTCATACAGTCTTGAATCAATTGACCTTCTTTTCCCAAAAAAACATTATCAGCTCATTTTGAATGTCTTTTTTCGTCTACTTTTCTCTTTTCTTCCTAGAGTCCGTGTATATGCTTCTCATCACCCTTTATCGACTTTCATTTTCCCTTTTTTTTCGTTTCATCGTCCTTTTCTCTGTCCATGGCTGATTATCTGGAAGCACTCCACATGTGCATGGCGCGTTTTGCATTTCTCACATGCATAAATGTAGTACTGAATTGTCATCAATGATCGATTCGTTCTCTGGAACCGGTTGGATCGTGTTATGGCCAGTGAAACGTTTTGTCATATCTTGCCTGATCTTCAAAAGTAGCAGCACAGTAAAATCTCCTTCCGTGGCTCAGTTTTTGTGCCAAACTTTAGCCATATTGGGCTGTATACTAGTCGTGTTTTGCGGAATCACATTCTAGTGGCAGGCCATTTCTCGATCGTTAGATCATCAATCTTTTATTTTGACCACATGCAGGCTTTTCCCTTGGCTCCTCTGTGCTGACCCTATGGCTTGTAGCCAGCCGTGGCTACTTCTGACTGAACACCTCTCATGGCGGTAAGAGGCCCTTGGCTCTTCATTATCAACAATGAGATGAAGGGCGTGGGAGTTGTGGAAAATGAGGGGTGAGGGTAGGTCATCATCACTGATAACGTTCCTGTTCCTGTCATGAATCTGTTTGCATATTGTTCAGCATAATGCACTTCAACAGCTGGGCTGCAAATGGCCTGTCCATATCCATATAACTACCCATCGCTATCTCAAGTACTCAGGACAGCTCTTTCTCATTATTGAGGTGATAACACAATGCAATGCCCTTGCTATGCCTTAATTGCGGTGCAGTCCACCTAGATCCAAACATATCCAGAAGCTTCGACTCAAAGTGAAAAACTAAAAGAAAGAACAGAGTAGAAATTAGGTAAACAAGAACTATGATATGTGTATAACTATGGGTATACCTAGATTGCACTGTGCTTAATCCCGCCAAGGTCACTATTGTTGCCGTTAACATGTTTACACATTTCTATGAGACATCAACACTGAAACAAAGTTGATGTATATTGCCAATGCATTATATCAATACTAGAGACCACCGTTAAAGATGATGTGTGTACCAAAAATCTTTGTACTAACTTTTATGTTCGCAGACTTTAAAAAACCTTTTGTTTGGAGCTTTGATCAAGCCATAATGCCTCGCTCTCATGGGCAACCAGGAAGTAAAACAGCTCTGTCATGTGACAGAATTACCCCTAATACATTGAACACTGCACACTTTCCTTCATTGAGACCCTTATTTTTCAATATTTCCTGGACAATGCCATGATAGATCATTCAGTAACATTTTAGAGCCTTATAACTGACATATTGTTTTTTATGGTCACTATTGTGACCGAATGGTGAAATATTAACAGACAAATGCACACAGGTCGCACATGCCCTTAATGCGTAATAATGCATTGTTCTAGTGCAATCAGGATTTAATACTAATATTCAAATAGTGAATTTGTTTATTCTAACTTCGGTCTGTTAAGATCCTTGCTTCTAATATGATCCTGTATATTGATCTTGATAAAATTGTAAATTACTTGGTAAAGACTGTGTTAAAATATTAGGAATACATCTGTCAAAAATAACCACTTAGTCAGAACAAAATTTGGAATCGTCTTCTCTCCTAAAATTACAGAGAACTCAATAACTATCATCATTATAATATGGCTACAAGAATCTTCTATACTGTGGAGAGTACTTCGCCAAGCGAAGGCGCGTCTCGTTTTGTTGTACCCTCATGATTATGTTTATGTGTAAATCCAGCTACTTGTAAAGATATCAATTAATACCTTTCTGACTTCATCTGGAAAATTAGTCTGCACAAACTAAAAAAAACTCCTTTCTATCCAAAGAGAGGCATTAAAAACACTTTCAAGATAAAACTGTGTTGAAAAATGTTTGATCGATCTATTCAATATGTATTTCATTCCAAATAATGTGTTAATAAATTGGGAGGTCTTCAAATTTGTTACTGAAATGTAAATTATTCCTGAAAGATTACCTGCTAAATTGGCTAGTGGTCACCAAAACAAGCTTTAATGGCCTGGAAAATATTGTTTCCGCAACATATTTCCCCTCATAAAGCTCTTTTGTGGAATAATTCAGACATAACTTAAGAATAATTCATTGTTCTACCCCAGCTGGCATTGAGAGGAATATGACTTTGTTCTTGACTATTTTCCGACAACAAGAGGTAATAGTTTCCACATATGAAAACAATTATAATCATGAAAGAGTTCCAATACCTTTCAGAGAGTTTATTTCTGTGCAGCAAAGCCTGCATTCGTCTAACTACACTTATTGAAAAAGCATCTTAATTTTGGAATGATCAAACAAAGTTTATCCAGAACTCAGATTGGGAAGGCGTGGGCTTATTTGAGAGATCTTGTTTGATAATAAATATATAAGACAAATTCTTTCATTCACAAAACCAACTTACACCGAGAGGAAAGTTTTTCTGGAACATGCTTATCCTGACATTGTCTGGAAAAATGCATGGTAAGGCCTTACAAATACTGTTATTACCAAACAAAGTTAAGGAAGTGCACTTCAAAATTTTACAGAAGATATATCCATGTATTCTATGATTTCAAATTTGTGTGGCGTATTGATTGATATCTGCGTTTTCTGGTGAAAAAGAAGGTGAGAATCTGTCTCACTTGGTTCTTTGAATGTAAATTTGTGTCAGAATTTTGGGAAAACCTTGCACAACAGTACTATTTACCATTGATGTAACACTGCCTATATTTTTAACATTAAAATATATATGTTACTATTGCAATGATAACAAAACCACTGAAATTATTGTAAAAAAATGTATTCTTGTTGCCAAATACTTTATACACAAAGAAAGATTCCAAAATTCTATACCAAAATTACCAATTTTTCTGATTACCAATTTAATTATCTTATTAAAACATTAACCCTAGTGAATAACAACAAGAATAACATCTTTATGAAATCATTATAATAAGATCTTTTCAGAGTGAATATAATTGCACTTAAATTGTTTATTTTTTGTATTATTTATTTCTATTGATATTTTTGTATGTTTGAGTATTTAATACCTGTGTTTGGTTTGCTAGACATGTATTGATGCTCAGCAAGTGTAAGTTGATTTTTGCTCATTTATGAATAAAAAATAAAAAACATTTAAAAAAAATAAAATAAAAAATATGTCACTCCCGTTGGTTCCTTCCCCAGGTGTCATTGTTTTTATTTCATGTCTGTGTGCTGTTCGAGTTTCCTGTTTTGGATTATGGTTAGTTTATTTCTTAAAGCGCACATCGTTACACCGGTAGTGTCGTATATATATATATATATACAGTGGGGAGAACACAGTATTTGATTACACTGCCGATTTGCGAGTTTTCCTACTTACCAAAGCATGTAGAGGTCTGTCAATTTTTTACATAGGTACACTTCAACTGTGAGAGACGAATCTAAAATCAAAAATCCAGAAAATCACATTGTATGGATTTTTAAAGTAATTAATTTGCATTTTATTGCATGACATAAAGTATTTGGTCACCTACCAACCAGTAAGATATCTCCGGCTCTCACAGACCTGTTAGTTTTTCTTTAAGAAGCCCTCCTGTTCTCCACTCATTACCTGTTATTAACTGCACACTGTTTGAACTCGTACCTGTATAAAAGACACCTGTCCAACACACTCATCCAAAACAGACTCCAACCTCTCCACAATGGCCAAGGACCAGAGAGCTGTTTAAGGACCAATCAGGGATAAATTGTAGACCTGTTAGAAGGCTGGGGATGGGCTACCAGAAACTAGCCAAGCAGCTTGGTGAAAGGCAACAAATGCTTGGCACAATTATTAGGCAAACAACTGTTGCGCACAAAGCATGTTTTAGATTCCTTCTCTCACAGTTGAAGTTGGTACGTATGATAAAAATTACAGACCTCTACATGCTTTGTAAGTAGGAAAACCTGCAAAATTGTCAGTAGTATTCAAATACTTGTTCTCCCCACTGTATTATTTCCAGATTTTAAAAAAAGATCTCTTAGATTTTAGAAAATACACTTCAATACCTTGTTTCTTATGATATATTTTTGGAATGCCCTTTTTGCCATTTATGAATATGTTATTCAATGTGTTTCTATGGGCTTTAGTAGTAAAGGCCAAAATCAATATCTTATCAAATCATTTTTTTCATATTTTTTTTATATACCTAAATGGGTCCTAAAATGCTAAATCAAATAACTAAATGATCCATAGTATGACCATCTTAAAACAATTTCATTTGTCATCTTAGTACCCAACCTCCCCCAACYTCTTTGACACTAAGGAATTACATCAGATCCTCATTTGCTTTGTAAATGTTACGTAGGTGGAGCATTTTTAACATCCTTTCAGGCCAAGACACTTAAAGTTGCATAAAATCTGTCGCCTCTGGCATTTGCTTTCAGGCCTGATTTATAGCACCACTCAACACATTAGGACTGATGACATTAACTATTTAACTCTGTATATGATCCTTTCAATGAGTAGATAATTGGAATATACTGTACTAAATCATGGATCTGTACAGAGGGACAAGTCCCAAACACTAGCTAAGAACAAAGTACCAATGGATGGATATCAGTCCAGCCAGAGGGACACTTTTTACTACTCTCTGGTGCCTTGAAGTCTGAAAGATGACACCGAGGGGCCTTCTTACAAATACACTGAACAAATATATCAACACAACATGTTAAGTGTTTCATGAGCTGAAATAAAAGATCCCRGAAATTTTCTATATGCACAAACACCTTATTTCTCTCGAATTGTGTGCACAAATTTGTTTACATCCCTYGTAGAGAGCATTTCTCTTTTGCCAAGATAATCCATCCACCTGACAGGTGTGGCATATCAAAAATCTGATTAAACAGCATGATCATTACACAGGTGCACCTTGTGCTGTGGAACAATAAAAGGRCACTAAAAGGTGCAGTTTTGTCACACAACACTATGCTACAGATGTCTTAKGTTTTGAGGGAGTGTGCAATTGGCATGCTGACTGCAGGAACGTCCACCAGAGCTGTTGCCAGAAAATMGAATATTAATTTCTCTACCATAAACCGRCTCCAARGTTGRTTTAGGGAATTCGGCAGTACGTCTAAKCGGCCTCACAACCGCAGACCACGTGTATGGCATRGTGTGGGCGGGAGGTTTTCTGATGTCAACGTTGTGAACAGAGTGCCCCATGGTGGCAGTGGGGTTATGGTATGGGCAGGCATAAGCTACTGACAATGAACACATTTTATCAATGGCAATTTGAATGCACAGAAATAGTCTGACGAGATCCTGAGGCCCATCGTGAGGCCTTTTTTTAAGGTATCTGTATTCCCAGTCATGTGAAATCCATACATTAGCGCCTAATGAATTAATTTCAATTGACTGATTTCCTTATATGAATGGGTTGATCCCGTGTGGCTCAATTGGTAGAGCATGGCGCTTGCAACGCCAGGGTTGTGGGTTCATTCCCCACGGGGGGACCAGGATGAATATGTATGAACTTTCCAATTTGTAAGTCGCTCTGGATAAGAGCGTCTGCTAAATGACTTAAATGTAACTGTAAACAGTACAATCTTTGAAATTGTTGCATGTTGAGTTTATATTTTTGTTCAGTAAAGTTGTTTTAAATTTATTTTTCTGGTGTCTCCAGGAAAGGGTCATAGGAAGTAAAACAGGCACCTGTTAAGTTAATTCGTTTTTGCTCTCTTTTCCGGGAAGTAAGTTATAATTATGGGCCTCCAAGTGAAGCCATACTCCTAATTACAATGTGTTCAGCTGTCTTGTGCTTCCAGGGTGCCAGTTTAAATAGGTTGCCAGTTGGAGTTTGTGTTTGAGTAGGAACAAAAGCAGTTACTCAGATTTATTATTGGTAATGTTCGTTATTTTAGAAGATTTCGTGATGGGAAGGTTGACGACGGATGTGACCATTGATTTAGGTGTCCTCTGTAGAAATCAAACGATCAGAAACGCACAGGGGAATGATATAACACTTGATTGCTGTATTCCGGGGGG